>NC_073342.2:13015000-13315000 GCF_027580225.2 Misgurnus anguillicaudatus | reverse complement strand
CAGTGTCCCAAAATGGTCGGACCCCAGAGGGTTAAGCCCAACGAACAATGCACTGACAAAAGACAATGTAGCGATTCATTGCGCTACACTTCAACTTACTCTACAAAGTAACTTGTTTTTTTCTCGTTTTTTTAGCAGCTAAGAGGAGGAAATTTTAATTAAAGTGCACCTATTTCATTGCTAAAAACAACATTATTTTGTGTATTTGGTATAATACAATGTGTTTGAGTGGTTAATGGTTAAAAAACACATTATTTTCCACATACCGTACATTTTTGTAGCTTCAGATTTCACTCTTCCTGAAACTCAAGGATTTGAAAAGCTCCGTGTCCCTGATTGGCCAGCTAATCTGTATGTTATGGTTTACCTTAATACCTCTGACGTCAGCCGGAAATGTGACGCTCCTTACCTTGTTTGAAAGATTCGCTCGCAATGCTAACCGGAGTTAACTTACATGCTGAGAGTCCAAGCGGAGGAATTAGGATAATGTCAGTCTTGTCTACATCACCAATCCCAGGAAGTAAACTGTTGCCTACAATCCGTGTCTTTTTTTGTAGTCCAAGAAAGGAGATTTACGTCTGAGACGATAACTCGCATCATTGTTTACATTGGGGTTTGTATCCTTTTGAATATCGTTAACATGTACTAATACACACTTACACACCAAAGGAAATGTACAATCATGAATCGGACCATAAAGTAGCATTACAACTTAGTAAGAGTTAGCAACTCTCAGACACTGCAAACAAGGACTTTAGCATCAGTCAAAACAAAACTTTTAACACTGTTAGCATGCTAGTTGGCACGCTCTTCAAACAAGCCTCTAATGTAATTGTCCACTTTGTGGCTCCCGTTGAATCATGATCTTGCAGTGTAAGGGAAATTGTTCGACTTATTGCCGGTCAGGGGGTCAACGTCAGTCATATTTTGTTTGGCGGTTTGTGCTAACAGCTTTGTTGTGAAATGGCCAGAGGGCAAGCAATAGTTCAGCTCCCCGGTTGCTAAATTGTTTACTCATTCCAAAAAGACGACAACCTCCGGATTCATGGGGAATTCAGCTAGAACACATCTCTAATACTATATGAACATTTACTGAAAGATGAAAGGCTATAGATGCACACAAACAATTCACTTGCAAGTTTTCAAAGAATTCAGTGCATTTACTGTACAGTCTATACATCGGCTTTAATAAAATTCAATACATGAAGTGCTTTAACACAATATTCAATGTGGAGGAAGGCTTTCTAGGAATAAAGCAACCAAGAAAACATGGTCTAAAGTTTTCTCATTTATGTTAAAGTACACCAAAGACTTTTGTATTAATTCTACAATAACAATGCGAAGACAGCTGGACTAATCTGGCAGATGGAGGAAAGATCGTAGCCACGCATGTTCTCGGAATTACTTCATCATTCATTTTCATAGGATTGCCGCATATTTCATCAGCTAATGGTTTCCTGGTGTCAGTAAAATTAGACTCGAGGATGAGGTCATTTGAGGATCCTGCTTGTCGAGGTTAATCAAAGGTTAGCATTAGATTGTTTGACATTTGACATTGGCTAGACACGAATAGCGCCTGAAATCACAGAAACGGAGGGCCACATGTCAAACATGCGACAGGTCAACACAATTCCAAGCAAAAACTTTTGGGTTGGGGCCATAAAAGCTAGCAACAGTACCTAGCAAGGTGGAATTTCATCTCTTCCTGGGGGAGTTTAACTCATCCATTCTCGCGAAGCGCTCGATAATTGGCAGGCCTGATCGTTCGCCGTCCAAGTGCTTTTGTTCCAAACGTTGAAACACTATGCGGGCCGGAGCTGCTCTTAGCTATTAAAGTCTCGATATATATACATATAAGAAAGTTAGGCTTGCGATGAATGCCAAAGGAAATGGAGTGGATATTAAGCCTGTCCAAAAAGACATCATTTGAGTCGCTAGTGGTGATTAATTGCCGTGCCTTCTCTGAGAGCAACACAGATGACTGAGCTGTTGAGTAACAGGCGATTAAGTTTCGCTACGGAGACGAGGCGCTTTTTTACCTCGAGTGTCATCTTGCATTTGTTTAACAAATGCTTAACACTGTCGCTTGGAAGCTGTACGGCAAAATAAAAACTGATAAAAAGAAACTCACCCCAGTGGTGATTCTGGGATATAGAGGTCAAAGGTTAAAGATGACTAAGTGACAGAAGTGGGACACTTTTGCCGTTTAGGTCGGGCTGAGTAGGGGCACGTCTTTACATTGCAGACTTTTAAACAGGCCTAGAAACAGCATTCAGATGTCAAAATATTTAACCTCCTAAGACCTGGAGTGTCCATAACCTGTTGTACACAAACGTGAACAATTACACTGATTCATGTTTAAAAATATATATATTTGGTTATTATATTTATTGGTTCTTCCTCACACCAAATAGCTGGAAAAAAATCTAAAATGCAAGCCAAAATAAAGCTAGAGCTTGGGTCTCAGAAGGTTAAATCAACTCATAATTTTTTTGTGCTTGGTTTCTATAATAAAGCCAAAGACAATTACAGTTTATATGTTTATATGGATGTTTTATCCAAAGTGGCTTATAATGCATTACAAGGTATACATTTTGTACAGGAGTGAAAATAAGTATTTGACACATCAGCATTTTTATCAGTAAGGGGATTTCTATGTGGGCTATTGACACAAAATTTCCACCAGATGTAGCCCTCAAGCCAAATATTGAATTCATACAAAGAAATCAGAACATTTAAGTATACAAGTTGAGTCATAATAAATAAAGTGAAATGACAGAGGGGATAAGTATTGAACACATGAAGAAAACAAGGTGCAATATGGCATAGAAAGCCAGGAGATCACCTGAAATCTGTCAGTATTGAGAAAGAAACCCTGCCCCCTATCAGTAATAAATTGATAACAGCTGATTTAGTCCTAATTGATGGCCTATAAAGGCTTCACATTACCCAGGAGCCACACAGGAAAGACTTCATGATGGGTAAAAGCAAAGATCTCCCTCAAGATCTTCGTAATCTTATCGTTTAATGGGGGAATGTTTTCTGAGTAGTATGCATAAATGACTCTCAGTAGCATTTACAATTTGGTACAGCTTTACAATCAGAAATACTGAAATAAGATCACAAACAAGGCTAAAACTGTCTAAGCTTCTTTAAATCAGTACTTAACACTTAACTGTGTGTAGTATAAATTAAATCAGGATACTACATTTGCCATGTTGTCATTGTCATGAGATGTTCCAGTGTCAGTTGTGTTGTGTCATCTCCGTTCACAAATTCTTTCCCATTGCAAGTGTTTATTGAATGTACACTTCATAATCTAGCCAGACTTATTAGTTCTTTTCATGAGTGCCATGGATTCTGACATACTTTTTTGTCACATACTGTTTCTCGCCCACATACAGTATATAGCAGAAAAGTATGCTGTTTCAGACGCAGGCATTCTCTGGTTTGTACATGCCAGCATGCAGAAACAATTTCTTCCTCATGAGCACCACACTGTTATTTACAGTACTATGCTGCCCCTTAGCAGCTCTGCTGGGTACTGCAACACAGGCAGCAGAATGAAGCATGGAACAGCCACAATCTATTTGTAAGGTACCACGGCACATCACATAGATTGCAGAAGGGCACCAGCTGCAGGAATGGGAAATATGTACCATTACTTACAGCTTTCTGATACTAGAGTGTTTGAGTTAAAGCTATGTAAAACCCAAATGTGACTTGGTGAATTAGAGAATCAAAGGCCAGATTTTACAATACTAAAACCTTATGTGGAGAGATAGCTTAGGGCTCTGGGACTCAATCAATAGCACCAAGGTGGGACACAATGCTGTTCAACTTAAGTAATTTGCTGTACACCAAACTCAGGGACAGCCCCAATGGTAAAACCTGAGGTTAAGTGCTATGCTTCAAGGCAAAAATTGTATTAGAGATGGATTTCTCAGGTATGTCTTCTTGGGACTGAACTTGCAACCCTTCTGTTAGTAGATCTGATCCATATCTATTAGACTACCAGCACTGCATCTCTAATAACTCCTTAAGAGACTGTTGCATAGCCAGACAGCTTAGTGGCTGCCTATGGGAAAAAGTGTTTTTTTTAAGCCACCGCTAGAGAGAATTTGATTTTTATGTGATGCAGGGGCTGTTTTCAGACCTGTCTAAATCCTAATCTTAACTCATAAATGAGAAACCCCTTGCAGTGACTATAAATCTTACTTGAAGGTGAGAGGATTTTCTAGGGGGAGAAACCTGGTTAAAATATCTACCGTAAGTAAGAAAATCAAGATATTTCAGCAGTGCTTTAATATTTGCCTGCATGGAGAAAACTACCCCTTTGTTTGATGAATAAACTGTTATTGTAGCTCAGTAGGTAAAGAATTGCATTTGCAGCTCAAAGGTCCTGGGTTCGATCCCCAAGAAAACCTGTATAGCCTGAAAGCACTGCAAGTCGCTTTGGATAGAAGCAGCTCCAAATGCATTCAAGCAAATCGATTAAAGAGATACTCTTCACATGTTACATCCAAGATGAATCATTAGTATCTGACTAAACAACCAAATGCTTTTCCATCACCCGTACATCCCAATCTAGAGGAATAAAAACAAAAACACGTTGTGTTCCTTTGACACTGCGCTTTGAGAGAAGTTCTTGTGCTCAATTACAGAGTTTTTAATCTTAACACAAAACCTCAATCTGCGGAACGTGCCGTGGATTACCAAACACACTTTGTTTTCTCTCACATAGGAAAGCAACAGATGGCCTTTCTGGTTTCACCATTGACTTTGCGGTAAAAAAAGCCTGTTGTTTTCCCTCATTGCTGATGACTCACTAAGTGAGAGTCTTTCGTTCCTTCTGTGTCCCTTCTCCCTGGGTGAATGTCATTGCATTAGGACCCTTCAGAGTGGATCAATCGTACCACATGACTTACATCAAGTGGACAATTAACTCCGTTCTAACATTAAGTCCCCTGAGGATACTGGACAAAGAGCATCACAATGAGGTTTGACCTTTGGTGGAATATGCTCGATGTGTTTCAGAGACCCTATTTGTACTGATTTGAGATCAGCTTTACCATTGAACTTGACCCCCCTCGTTATAACAAACATCATGTGACTGGCGGTCTATGACTGTTTTATGTGCCAGACATGAGGCGAGTACTTTTATATGATCCGTGCGATTGTAGATGTTTTTCTTAAAACCGATTCGGGTGCTGTAATTCAGCCCTTTATGGCCGTACCATTGCTCCTGATGAAAGGCTCTTCGTTCTTGGTTGGGAGCACAAACCATATTTCTTCTTGAGCCGAGCGGGCGTTGGATTATGAGCTGTAGAAAAGATAGAAATCTGACATGGGAGAAGGCAGTTTAAAGAATAAACGAAAGAGAGAGAGAAACTGAGCTGTTGAAAACAACATCTTAAACCTGTCTAAGGTGGTTCGCTGGTCTTAAATTGGATTACAATGGTCTCCCAGGCTGGCTGACCAAAGGTGATTTTAACCGGCTGGTAAACCACCTCAAACTGGTTTATTCTGTTTTGTTTATCATCACGGGAAGGTTATTTCGTAAGATTGCTTAATAGTCTGAAAGCGTGAGGTGAATGCCGTAAACAATAACAATTGTAAAAAAAATCAACATGTAATGTATTTGACATAGAAGACAAAAAGGGTCGCGGTAATTTTCGTCTGATTCATGACTAAAAAAGTGCCTCAAACAAGGGCTTACAAAATTTTACCCTTTCCGATTGCTTCAAAATTAGCTTAAGAACCATGACACATCATAATAATTGACTAAGCTTTGAAAAGCCAACAGCAAAAATAGATTTGAACTATGACGTTACCGTAATAGCTAGGTGTTTTGCTCAATTGACCATAACACATTGTGGACCGTTGACGTGTTGCAAGTGTCATATCTGTGAGCAATTAAATCATAGCAAGAATTTACAAGGTTTGTGTTCCAGTCACATGTGGCTCATTATAAAATTATTGGGGAGAAAGATGCAGTGAAAGAGAAAGATGAGAGAGGGTACAATAAGAAATATCCAGACTCTTTAGACTGTTCACTTCACTAACCTACTGCAGAGTTCTTTCATGGCGCTCCTGCTGATGCCTGCCCCCTTCAAAATCATCTTTATAGACTGGGACGCATAACTGTGGTAACGTCTATTGGACCACTGCTGTCACTCTTGGACAGAGAAGCCAACACAGCTGAGAAGTGATTGCTTACACACACGGCAAACATTAATCACACACCTTCACAAACACACACGCCGACAGCTCGGAGAAATTGGGAGGACAAGGAGAAACGGAGAGACAGGCACAGGGAGGGGGGGTACTTTAGCAAAAGGAAGGGCATGCGTGCTGTAAGCAATGCTAATATCTCAGCTTTTACCGCAGACTGTCTCAGAAAAGACTTCCGTTTCAAATCTCTGCAGCTGAAAACTCGGTCCTGTCATAACAGCACTAATGCCTTTACATTAAACGCCATGTTCAACAAGGTCAGAATATGTACTGGCGAGGACAATGATTAATCTCACTAAATGGATTACGGACCTCTAATTTTCACACGTCCACTGAATGGAGGCTAATTGAATGCGTTGGAGATAACATACGAGGCAAGACTACAATAAAAGTGAGCTTTGGCGCAAAACAAATTGATCGCTATTATGAAACAATAGGAATTAATGGCTTTTGGGCACCAAGTTTGAGAGACAATACGAAACAGCAAGTAAACAAAAGAAAGCGCTTGGCTAGGTTCTGGCCTTGCTGTAACGTTCATAGGTTTCGGACTCAGATATCTGTGTAATTGACTTTCACGGTAAACCGATGCTTAATTAATAGGGGTTCTGTTGTGCATGTGGTGTTCATGGACCTTGACAAAAAAATCAATACATGAGGCGAAACCACACGGAATGTGTATAGGTGGGGAGTTGGCACTTGTTTAAAGAGTTTGATGGATAAACTCTAAGCAGTAGGGCTGTGAGATATATTTAAAAATATCACAGATGTGCATATCGCAATGGTTTGAAAATGTGTAAATGTCGTAAGTGCAGTACAATGCCAACTGAGGCAGAAAATGTTGGTTGTTGTTCGTGTTGTTTACATGCACATATGCACCAAGTGCAAACAAAACACGCAAGATTTTAATTTACTTACACCTGTGGTTGTGTCTCCTAAACAGTGTCTTTTAAAGTTGGGACCACTCCATCAGTTGTAAACAAGTGGCAAATCTGGCGTAAAAATTAGCCTGGTTTGTAAATCAATCCTCTCCGGAATGCAGCCAGGGTACCAACATAAACCCATTCACAATTACGTTGGTGTCCAGGAAAAACAAACTGGATCCTCTGTTGTCTTAAGACAGGGAAAGCTAAATAAGGTTTTCGTCCCCTTACACACTTCTTTTGTCAAAGCATCTTGATAAAACAAAGTTGTCGGGTGCTGTGCAGTGATAACGGTGACTTCTACTCGACGGAGCAGGTGTGCTTTTCTGGGGGTAAAGGCCCATAAAAGGAATATGGGGTCAATCAATCAGCAAAATCCTTTTCATATAGCTGCTTGCTATCTGTATTATAGTTGATGTGAAAGACAAAACTGACATCGCTGAATGTATTTCACAAACGTGTTTTAAGTATTGTGTTGAGCTGTGAAATAACATAAAACGTAAAAATTGGCTGTTAATATAAGTTATCGATAATTTTTGCACATACTGTATGGATGTAGTGTTAAGGTGTCTCAGTTGTTGGGCATGTAGTGTCTCTTTGGCTTCTTACATTTGAATGAACTTGAATAAACTGACCCATTTATAAACTCAGAAGTTGGTTTAAAAGGATTCGACTACATTTTGAAGGAGAATTTAAGAAAACTGCACCTTAAGCATAGCAAAACAAGTATATGCTGACCCACACATATTTCGCAGAGGCCAACGACACCCCACAGGCAACGTCTAAGCAACACAACAACAAAACCTGTGCATGAGACTTTTTGACAAAATATGATCAAAATGTAGTCTGAAAAAACACAACTCAAAACTAGACTCCTGCTTCCTAACCGTACTGCCCACTCAGTTGGATTCGGTGGGCGGCCATCTCATACTCAGCAGCAACGAGTGAGAAATACATATTTAAAGAAATTTGTTGTCTGAATTTCCGTCATCCATCAAATTACGGCGGATATTTATGGTACGAAGAAATTGCATGTTGACGTGTTATTCCGTTCGGTTATCTGACTGTGTTCCCAACCTGTCACATGAGTCACCACCAGTGTTGCCAATGCTACGCACAATATAGCGGCCCTAATTACACATCGCTCCCATTTCTTCCTGTCAGACACAGCGGAGGAATCGTCTCCACAGTCAAGCAGCTCATTCAACACCCCTTGCTTAGATTTTACATGCTGTTCTTAGACCAGCTGTATTTATCTAAAGCATCAAAACATTACAAGACCCGCCACATTACTGACCACAGATCAGACAGAAACGCACAGCGGCTCCCTCGAGACGGCTGGCTGGATCTTTTTTCTCAGGCTCTAGATCTGCTGCGTTCCGGCAGACTGGCTTCGGGATTGGTGTGGATTTTTCATTATTTCCTGGCTCCTGTGGAGAAGTGTCAGTCACTCGATTTCTCAGGCCGCGGCCGGAGCTGTGGGTCTGATCTTGCCAGCAAGAAAGGGAAATGTGTGGACAGAAAGTGGAATCTAAAAGAGAGATGAATGTGATAATAAGTCTATCGCTTTGGGAAAGGGTGACTGTGCGTTCATCAGGTGCCATTAGGTGAAAGGGGATGTGAGGACCCAAAGGGCCACAAAAATCACCTACACTATAAAGTACAGCCAACAAGGAAAATGACTGAATGGTTCACCCAAAAATGAAATTTGTCATCTCTCCTCACCCCTCCTCGTTCCAAACCTAAACATCCCAGCCATTCATCTCCACACAAAGAAGGCAAATAGGGAATAAAGCATACAGAGAGACAGACAAACAAACAGGAATGTGGACAGACAGATGGACACATTTCTATTATGTCTATATGTCTGCCTGTCTTTCGGTGTTAATCTGTCTGTCCACATGTCTGTCTATCTACCTGTCAATCAGTCTGTCTTTCTGTTGGTCTACCTATTTATCAATAAATTTTCTATCTGTCTGTTGGTCTGCCTATCTATCTATAAATATATCTGTCGGTCTGTCTGTTTGTTGGTCTATCTATCTATCTATAAATCTGTCAATCTGTCTGTCTACCTGTCTGTCTATCTACTTGTCAATCAGTCTGTCTTTCTGTTGGTCTACCTATTTATCTATAAATCTGTCTGTTGGTCTACCTATCTATCTATAAATATGTCTGCCTGTCTACCTATCTATCTATAAATCTGTCTGTCTGTCTGTCTGTCTGTCTGTCTGTCTGTTGGTCTACCTATCTATCTATAAATATATCTGTCTGTCTGTCTGTCTGTCTGTCTGTCTGTCTGTCTGTCTGTCTGTCTGTCTGTCTGTCTGTCTGTCTGTCTGTCTGTCTGTCTGTCAGTCTTTCTGTCTGTCTGTCTGTATGTATGTATGTCTGTTGGTCTACCTAACTATCTATAAATATATCTGTATGTCTGTCTGTCTGTTTATATATAAATATGTCTGTCTGTCTGTTGGTCTACCTATCTATCTATAAATATATCTGTCTGTCTACCTATCCATCTATAAATCTGTCTATCTGTCTGTATGTCGGTCTACCTATCTATCTATAAATATATCAGTCTGTCTGCCTGTCTTTCTGTGTCAATCTGTCTGTCTACATGTCTGTCTGTCTATCTACCTGTCAGTCAGTCTGTCTTTCTGTTGGTCTACCTATCTATCTATAAATCTGTCTATCTGTCTGTTGGTCTACCTATATATCTATAAATATATCTGTCTGTCGGTCTGTCTGTATGTCTTTTGGTCTACCTAACTATATATAAATATATCTGTCTATCTGTCTGTCTATATATAAATCTGTCTGTCTGTCTGTTGGTCTACCTATCTATCTATAAATATATCTGTCTGTCTACCTATCTAGCTATAAATCTGTCTATCTGTCTGTATGTCGGTCTACCTATCTATCTATAAATATTTTTGTCTGTCTTTCTATCTGTCTACCTATCTATCTATAAATATTTTTGTCTGTCTTTCTATCTGTCTACCTATCTATCTATAAATATTTTTGTCTGTCTTTCTATCTGTCTACCTATCTATCTATAAATTTGTCTGTCTGTTGGTCTACCTATCTATCTATAAATATATCTTTCTGTGTTTCAGTCTGCCTGTCTTTCTGTGTCAATCTGTCTGTCCACAAGTCTGTCTATCTACCTGTCAATCAGTCTGTCTGTCTACCTATCTGTCTATAAATCTGTCTGTCTGTCTGTCTGTCTGTCTCTCAATCTATGTCAATCTGTCTGTCTGTCTGTCTGTCTACATGTCTGTCTATCTACTGATCAATCAGTCTGTCTGTCTTTCTGTCTGTCTTCTTATCTATTTATAAATCTGTGTCTCTATTTATGTCTGTCTGTCTGTCTGTCTACATGTCTTTCTATCTTCCGGTTAATCAGTCCGTCGTTCTGTCTGTCTACCTATCTATCAATAAATCTATAAATCTGTTTTCTGGCTGTCTATATGTATGTCAATCTGTCTGTCTGTCTACATGTCTGTTTATCTACCTGTCAATCAGTCTGTCTGTCTATCTATCTATCTATAAATCGATCTACCTGTCTGTCTACATGTCTGTCTATCTACCGGTCAATCAGTTAATCTTTCTGCCTGTCTACCTATCTATCTATAAATCTATCTGTCTTGCTGTCTGTCTGTCTACCTATCTATCTATAAAACTGTTGGCCTGTCAATCTATCTGTCAATCAGTCTGTTTGTCTACCTGTCTATCTATCCATCTGTCTGTCTGTATGTATGGCTGTCTGTCTGTCTACATGTCTGTCTATTTACCTGCAAATCTGTCTGTCTGTCTGTCTACCTATTTATCTATACATCTATCTATCTGTCTGTCTGTCTGTCCGCATGTTTGTCTGTCTATCTACCTAGATATCGGTATGTCTCATTGTTTGTCTGCATGTTTAATTCAATTCAATTCAATTGGTCCTACATGTCTGTCCATCTTCCTGTCAATCAGTCTGTCTGTCTGTCTGTCTGTCTACCTATAAATCAATCTATCCATCTGACTGTCTATCTAACTGTCTGTCTATATTCCTGTCCGTCTGTCTGTCTATCTAGCTTTCAATTTATATGTCTCCTTGTCTGTCTGTTAGCCTGGCAATCTATTTGTCAATCAGTCTGTTTGTCTACCTGTCTATATATCCATCTGTCTGATTGTCTGTCTACCTGTCTATCTCTCTGTCTGTCTATGAAGGTTAATTAAAGAAAACATGTTTTTTATGACAGCGCCTGCATCATGAAGACTTTGTGTCACCTTTTCACCTGTTTCACCTCTGGTTTACATATACGGCATAATGACACATATAAACTCTCTCTCTCTTTTAGAGTGTGTGTGTGTGTTAGCAGGAGCTGTCTAGAAAGATTAGGTTTCTCTCAGCAGGCGTGTGTTAAGTGATGTCAGCATCCCTCTCTATCACAGACACAAAATTTAAAAGAAGCGCTCAGAACCATAGAGTCTGATAATAATCGATCTCTCCACCTACAGTCTAATACAGTGAGATTTTAGTAGACAGGCTTAGCCATGATGTTAGTCTGAAAAAAAATATGGATTTGGCGAATGCTTTTATCCAACGCAACTTACAGTGCATTACATTTAATCCGTATGGAACAAAAGACCAGCACGCCAATATTCAAAACACAATATGCGCAGGACCAACACAAGTTCGACAAGCAATCTATTCAGCGCATGGATATTTATAGCTTCTCCCGGGCTTTTTCCAGAACCTCCGCAAGGATTCCTCCTCTCAGTTCACGGGTGATTAGCGGCTCTGTTTTTGAAACCGCCACTTTAGGAGGGCTAAAGGGTTCCGCTTTCTCTCGCTAACAGGGTTCCGCTCTGAAAGCCCAGACTCCCCGCGGTGGCGCTGCCCTCTGGTGCCTCTAAGGACCAAATGCCCATCCTAGTGCGGAAAACAAGCAAAGAGGGCTTTTACTTCACCTCCATTTTAATGAGCTTACAGCCATTCAGCCATTCAGTTTCTATACTTGTATCTTAGAAAGAAGTACATTTGAAACTTTAAACATTCTGGTCTTATTGTGTATATAAATTTTAACTGTATGATAAAAGTTTTTTTGATAAGCTTTCATCAAAAAGTAATAACCTGCTCCGGCTCTGAAATGTTAGCCAATAGCCAAAAAGCTATTTACTACACTGTTTAGGCGAATCTTAGGGGCTGTTTACACTTGGTATTAAGATGTGTTTTCGTCGATCGGATCACAAGAGAGACCCATCACGTTTACACCTGGTATTCAAATCCGTCTCTTTTGTCCGCTTCTGTCCTGAATACTGTGAGGGGGGGTCTGTGGAGACTGTGGGTGAGTCTCTGCTGTCATTTAAAAGTAATGACAAGTTTATATGGACGCGAACTAATATTATCAGAGTCTGCTGCTTGTGTTGTAAGTAAACATGCTGCACAGTGTTTCGTTCATGTATATGTTAGAGCTTTCTCTGATATTTCAGCGCAATTGATAGTTGTAATTGTTGTAGTTCTCGAGACCGGTCTAGGCCTTAAGACCGGTCTCAAGACCACTTTTTAAAGGTCTTGGTCTCGCCTTGGAATTGATCACATTTTTACTCGGTTTTACTTGGTGTCAAAGAGGACTCGGAATTTTATTTAAAGACCGGTCAAGACCACAACTGATGGCACACTGCAAAAAATTATTTTCAAGAAAAAAAATTCTTAGTATTTTTGTCTTGTTTTCAGTAAAAAATATAAAAAAAAATTAAATTAAGATGCTTTTTCTTGATGAACAAAATGACCCAAGAAAATAAGTCTAGTTTTGAGAGCAAAAATATAAAATTTAAGTGATGTTGTGCATAAAACAAGAAAAAAAATCTGCCAATGGGGAAAGCTAATTTTTCTTGAATTTTTCTTGCATTTAGTGTTTAAGAAAAAGGTTCAAGATTTTTTTACTTAACCCATTGGCAGATTTTTTGCAGACGTCTTGCAGATGTAAACGCAGACATCAAATAGACATCTCCAAAATGTATGTGTGCTATCAGGGTATGAATGCACTGACAGAGGGCCCCTCACAAAGGTTTGCCTAGGGCCCCCCAGCATCTAGGACCGGCACTGGCCTAAAGTCTGGAGTATAGTCAGTTTTTTACATGTACGCGAATGTACACGCACGGTCAAATGCACGGTTTTGCAAAGCTCACTTTTATTTGACTTGTTCGTGTATGCAGACGTTCAACGCATGGGCATTGCGACAAAATGCAATGCATTTCCCGGGCTACATACTACATTCTCCTGTTAACGCATACGCAACCTACACGTACAATGCATGCGCGATAACAAAAATCTGACGGTGTACAGTGCGCTATTCTGATGATGAAATTTGTGCCATGCACACTGTACCTGGACCCTCGCGTATGCATAAAAACTGGACTATACTTCTAGCTTAAATACTGTACAGATGCATGTGTGTGAGGCAGAGAAAAAGAGGTGCGAAGATGAGTAGCGTGAATTGGCTGAGAGACTCAAATGTTTCCATGCATCTGAAACCCAGGCTGCACAGTGTGACTGTCACTTCCTGTAGAGAAGCCCAGCAACACATTCTTACCTCTGACAGCTGTGTGCTGACACTATCCACCATAACACCCACTCTGCAGAGAGAGAGGAGACGGAGGAGAAGAACGAGAAAAAGAGAAACAGAGCTGGAATAGAGGGCAGATAAGGATACCATTTTTTTTAGCCAATTAGGTCTTTTGTTTGTCTGATAAAGATGCCACCCCCTTATGACATCGTAAGTGCTACTATATAAGCCCCTCCCACTCACTTTCCAGAGGCCTGTCAATGTGGTCTTCCTCATACATTTAGGTTATCAGTTGCCAACTGCCCCATATTATGTAGGGGATTTTTTTTGTTGGCTGACATTGTTTTTTTCTCATACAGGACACGTATTGTCTCATATGCCAAACTATGAGCGAGATAAATCCCGCCGTGCATCTTGTTTTGTTGCGCCTGTCTGCAAGAATTATGACAGGACAGGCGACGTTTTAGCACGCAATACATTATACAGGAATCGCATCTACTGTATACCACAATATGCTACAAGTCATTCCCAGCAAAAATACCCTTAAGAAAGAAAACATGGCGAGACCTTTCTGGAAATACATAGGGTGTAGCTTAATTGGTAGTGCATTGCGCAAAGGTCATGTGTTCAATTATGACAGAACAAATATACTGATAAAATGTATGCACCGTAAGTCGCTTTGTGGATAAATATTACTGCACGATTTAAAAAAAAATTATAATGGGATAGCTCACCCAAATTAAATCATCTATGTTCTCCTGCAGAACACAAAAGAAAGAACATTTGGGTGACTCGCGGTCACCATTAAATTGTGCCGATGTTCAAAAGCTCAGAAACTTGTGTTCGAAAGTGAACTGCAACAGTATAGAGAAAATAAATAAGACTGCACACTGCGTGGAGATGCCTCTTTTGTCAGGCCACATATATTCCTCTGTGTGAAAAACAGAACAGGGAACATAAGGTCACATTTAGACAACAACAACATCTGCCTCATGGGCTTTTAAAGGCTCTTAGGGGTCTTCTTTAAAACCGAGCATTTTAGGAATAGCATCAATTTGAGGTAAGTTACACGGTGTACAGGAAACAGTTGTGTTACAGTTGCCGTTTATGGAAACGGGTAATTGGAAATTGTGTACTGCCTCCATGAGAGATCAAACAAAGACTTTGGGAATCAAAAGGCACCTGAGGCGCCCGCGTCTGTCATGATAAAGGCCACCCCATCCCTGTGTTTCTCTAACTACAAACACCCAGGATTTGTCTGGTTTTAGTCTAGCATGGCGTGTGATAGATGTTTCTACATGCAATCTGCTTATTGAAGACTTGTTTACCATGTTTACCTCGCTGTGGCATCAATAGAATTGGTTTTGATTGGAACCTTTTGACGTCATGTATGGTGGCCACCGTGAAAAGATTTTTTCAAGGTTTATTAAAACTGACACTTAATTTTACATATAGCTAATCGCAGTGTTCATCTATGTTATTACACGACTCATTGTAATGCTTGATTCTGATTGGCCAGTCGCAACATTTGCAGGTTTGTTAGATAAAAAACGCTTAAAATGAATAACACACGGTAACCCAGGTGCTGCAAATCATTTTGACAGGTACAGTACAAAAATTTAATATAAATGTATTTTAATAACATATATGACATAATATTTACAAATGATTAAACCAAATTGTGTTTGTGACATTTGAACGTCTTATCTTAAAACTAGGGCTGTCAAAAATTAATCGCGATTGATCGCAAACAAAATAAAAGTTTGTTTTTGCATATATCTGTGTGCACTGTGCAATTATTTTGCACATATAAATACAAACACATGCATGTATGTACTTAAGAAACATATAGATAGATAGATAGATAGACAGACACCTAAAGGATTATTAGGAACACCTATTCAATTTCTCATTAATTCAATTATCTAATCAACTAATCACATGGCAGTTGCTTCAATGCATTTTATTGGTGTGGTCCTGGTCAAGACAATATCCGGTAACGCTTTAGATTACAGCCCGGAAAGTACTGTGTAAGTACAGCGAATTTACAGCGTATGTTTCTGTAATTATAGTATACTTATGAAGTACGTATGTGTAATTATAAGGGAACAATTTATAATATTTGGAAAACAAAGGGGTAACAACCAGGAAAAATACAAATAATATATGCAGTAAGTATTTTATAACTAAGGGCTAACTATTTTAAAATTACATGGTATGTATGACTTATATGCTAAAAACGTGGGAAATTACAAATTATTTATACAGTAAGTAATTCATAACTTTCGGACTAACAATTCAAATATTAGACCTACGTGATATGGTGTAGGCTACATGCAAAACAATCTTATGCTTGAGAGTAATTTAGCGAGAACACACACATTCACTGAATTGGCTCGATCACACTCCTCTCCACATATAGCTGGTGCATGGGGATCGCACTGGCGTCATACCATGGCTGCTTTCACATGGATTCTGCAAACTGTGGGTCTTAGGCGAAGTATTTTTTTTAACCACGGGGGGTACATATTTTATCATTTCATGATGCATGATAATGGAGATTACTAAACAACAAAACTTGAAATTCAGTTAATGTGTTTATGCTGTTTATTAGTATGATACAATTTATTTAGAATTTTCAATATAGGTTACTTACCTTAAGAAAGAAAAATAGTACAGGAATTTGTTGGGTCATCAAGTAAAATTAAAATAGGCAAGGCAAAAATGTTTACCCCCTTGTTTCACGTAGTTACAGAGTAAATATAACATCTGCGGGCTGTAAATTAAAGTGGCACTTGTTACCCCCTTGTTTCACGTAGTTACAGAGTAAATACAACTGCGGGCTGTAAATTAAAGTGGCACTTGTTACCCCCTTGTTTCACGTAGTTAAAGAGTAAATACAACATTTGCGGGCTGTAAATTAAAGTGGCACTTGTTACCACTTTGGTCCCAAAATATTATAAATTGTTCCCTTAAAATTGAATGTATGTACTTTATAAGTACACTATAATTACAGAAATGTATGCTGTAAATTCGCTGTACTTACCCAGTACTTTACTGCATATATTATTTGTATTTTTCCTGGTTGTTACCCCTTTATTCCCCAAATATTATAAATTGTTCCCTTATAATTACACTTACGTACTTCATAAGTATACTATAATTACAGAAACATACGCTGTAAATTCGCTGTACTTACCCAGTACTTTCCGGGCTGTAATCTAAAGCGTAACCCAATATCCTGAACTCCAAACTGAAAGTCAGAATGGGAAAGAAAGGTGATTTAAGCAATTTTGATCGTGGCATGGTTGTTGGTGCCAGAAGGGCCGGTCTGAGTATTTCACAATCTGCTCAGTTACTGGGATTTTCACGCACAACCATTTCTAGGGTTTACAAAGAATGGTGTGAAAAGGGAAAAACATCCAGTATGCGGCAGTCCTGTGGGCAAAAATGCCTTGTTGATGCTAGAGGTCAGAGGAGAATGAGCCGACTGGTTCAAGCTGATAGAAGAGCAACTTTGACTGAAATAACCACTCGTTACAACCGAGGTATGCAGCAAAGCATTTGTGAAGCCACAACACGCACAACCTTGAGGCGATAGGCTACAACAGCAGAAGACCACACCGGGTACCACTCATCTCCACTACAAATAGGAAAAAGAGGCTACAATTTGCACAAGCTCACCAAAATTGTACAGTTGAAGACTGGAAAAATGTTGCCTGGTCTGATGAGTCTCGATTTCTGTTGAGACATTCAGATGGTAGAGTTAGAATTTGGCGTAAACAGAATGAGAACATGGATCCATCATGCCTTGTTACCACTGTGCAGGCTGGTGGTGGTGGTGTTATGGTGTGGGGGATGTTTTCTTGGCACACTTTAGGCCCCTTAGTGCCATTTAGGCATTGTTTAATGTCCATCCCTTTATGACCACCATGTACTCATCCTCTGATGGCTACTTCCAGCATGATTATGCAGCATGTCACAAAGCTTGAATCATTTCAAATTGGTTTCTTGAATATGACAATGAGTTCACTGTACTAAAATGGCCCCCACAGTCACCAGATCTCAACCCAATAGAGCATCTTTGGAATGTGGAGGAACGGTAGCTTTGTGCCCTGGATGTCCATCCCACAAATCTCCATCAACTGCAAGATGCTATCCTATCAATATGGGCCAACATTTCTAAAGAATGCTTTCAGCACCTTGTTGAATCAATGCCGCGTAGAATTAAGTTCTGAAGGTGAAAGGGGATCAAACACAGTATTAGTATGGTGTTCCTAATAATCCGTTAGGTTAGTGTAGAGATAGATGGATAGATTTTATATTATATATAAATTTTAAAAATGATACATAAAAATGTTTCTTTAATTTATACATCTATGTGTGTATTTATATATACATAATTACACACAAATACATTATGCAAGCACAAACTTTTTTTGTATGCGATTAATCACAATGAATTTTTTGTTATTGCGAAATAAGCATCTTCAGTGTGATACAAGATCCTGATCACACAGTCAGGGATCATTTTTGTTTTTGATTTATTGGACAAAAAGTGAAATAACACATTTGTCAAGGATAACACAATAAAGTTAAAATAACTTATTTCCATTGTGGTCCTTGAAGTAAAACACAACTTCACTTCTAGTGCAAAGGAAGTAGGGGCATTGGCATTACAAATAAATAAACCACATCATCTAAAAAAAACTTTTCCAGAATACCAACAAATACAATCACAATAAAATCCCTACAATATACAAAAACCATACCTACTCTAATCTAAAACAACCCACCTAATATCCAATTTTTAACTTTCATGCTAAAACCACCTGTATTTACAATGCATTTAATGTTAAGAGGCACTTTATTCCACTCTAGAGCCCCTGAGTAATGAAAAGACCTACGCCCATACATATTCTTAAAATTATATAATGTAACATTCATAAGACTTTGCCTGGTATTATAAGTATGTTTCTCATTAACCCTTGAGAAATAATTATTAAAATATAAAGGAGCTCTTTTATATCTTGTGTACCATTTTTAATTTAAGATGTTTAACTCTACCCTCTATAGGTAACCAATTAAGCTGTCTAAAATGAGATACATCAACATGTGTAAAACTACTAAGACCTAAAACTACTCTTATTAATTTGTTTTGTGACTTTTGCACTTTATCTAGCCATACATGGGACAAGTGAGACATCCAGGATATGCATGCATATTCAAAATGACACTGTACTAAACAAGATGCGAGTAATTTAAGAGTTTGTTTATCCAAACAACTGGCATGTCTAGCAAGAAACCTTATCCTAGCATTAACCTTACCCAAAATCTTTAAAGCCATACTGGTTCCACTTAGATCATTGTCAAGGATACATCCAAGATATTTAACAGAAGTTCTATTAGAGATTTCACACTCCCCAACCATAATGGACATATTAGGTACCTTTTTCAGAGTTCTTTTAGACCCAAATAATATAGCTTCAGTTTTATCAAGATTTAATAAAAGTTTGTTTTCAGAAAGCCAGTCTCTTACCTTACCAAGTTCCTCACATAATGTCCTTTGAATTACTCCAACATCTTTGTCTGAGGCTAATAAGGCAGAGTCATCAGCATATAAAAACAAATTGCAATCACAAACAGCTTCTAAGTCATTTATATACAAAAGAAATATATACGCAAGAAATATATTTCCGCCATAACAACCAGCTGCCTGTACATTATCCTTCCATGCATGTGTTTATAGTCTGTGTTTCCTTTAAGACATTGTGCATCTTCTCTATTTCTATACCCAGAATGCATTGCAATGTGATTTATAAAACGAAGCAAGGACAGATCCACAAACGGTTAAACAAATTCCAGCCAAAATTAAAAGGTCTAAATTAAAAATCCTACTTCAGTCAAGGCTACCGTTTCGTTTCTGTACCCTTCCCAATGCTATGCAGGTTTCTGTACCACATGTTTCCAAATGAGCCCTATGATGTCACTCTACAGATAAACCAGAGAACATATTGCCATGGATGCGGGTGTGTTTGCGTATATAAAACCTTAGGTGAGTTTAAGTTGCTGGCTTTTAAAGTTTCATTTCACGTTAGTCCTCTGCTCGAGTTGGCTAGCCCGAAGCTGCTGTGTTTGTTCAGGAGAGACGATTTCTAATTACATTTAGCCTCATTAGCTGGACCCGGTGACTCTGCCTCACCATCAAGTTAATGTATGTGGCCCTTCAAGTTTGGGAAGGGAAAATGGATTTGCACTGCATTAGTTGATGAAAAGCATAAATTACATTACCAGCCACAATGTGATCTTAATGTCACTCATTCAGTCGGGTGGAGGGGATCTGTCAGCCAGGACTCCGCCCAGGGCTGTGGTCAAGAGTCTGTCCTTGTCAACGGACACGCCCACTGATGATGAAAGTAAACACTGTTCTCTTCTCTTTAAACTGAAACTCACTGCCACTGAATCACTACACCGTTAAAGACCCACTAAAGTGATTTTAAGGATGCGTTGACATTTTCCACTTAAACAGAAAGTTGGGGTGGGACATATTGAGTGGCTCCTCCCTCTTTTAAAATAGCCCACAGCATTTAGTTCACTTTATAGCCTGGAATTTAATAAAAAGCTGAGGTGCAGAATGATGTCATAAAAATCGTTGATCCATACTGTCGGAAATGACACACTGTATGCATATCTTTTAAATGTGAACTTTGACAGTGTTTTGAAGTGCTTTCGGCCAACATATTTATACTGAAAGACAAAATACTTACATTTTGATTTCATGGGGACTTTATGGGGAATGACTATAAAATATCTTAAAGGGACACTCCACTTTTTTGGAATCCATGTCTCCGGGTCTGGCGGTACCACTTTTAGCATAGCTTAGCATAATCCATTGAATCTGATTAGACCATTAGCATCACACTAAAAAATATATATTACGCATAAAAATGATATTACGCAGTGCCCAAAAATAGTCTCCTGCTATTGAAAGTTACCAAGTGGACTATTTTCAGGTGCTGCGTAATATCATTGCCCCTCCTGCAGCCATGTTACGGCAGCAAAGTCCTTGATAATTACGCTAGAATGAGAGTATAGTTCCTAGCCATGTTTAATTTTCTGTCTGTCTTGGTACACGATGTAACTACAAAATAGTCAAGTTTTAAATAGGAAAAATTTCTAAACTCTTTGGTTATTTTTAGCGCCATGCTAATGGTCTAATCAGATTCAATGGATTGTGCTAAGCTATGCTAAAAGTGGTAGCACCAGACCCGGAGATCGATTGAATGGATTCCAAAATGGTAAAAATCAAATGTTTAACTCTAGGGAGCCATAAAATGAGAATATTTTCCAAAAAAAGTGTCCTTTTAATTTGTATTATAATAAAATATGACCCAACTAAAGTCATTTTAGTGATTCACATAAAGTCATCCTAGATAATATAAAGAATATTCTGTGAAAATATAACCTTGATATCAATGTGAAATCACGTTGATGCTCCAAATCTCAATATTTGATAATGAGACTTGGATTTCACTGACAGGGTCACAAATGTTTGGATATATCTTCAGGTTTTTATAGCATTGCTCTATTTGCCACCCACAATGACATACATACTCGTATTATACATCTGTTATGTCTAAAACATTTAATTTTTTTAAATGTTTTGATTACATACATAAAATAAGAATATTAAAAGACTATTTAAAGATCTTTCAAACAATCAAGACCACCTTGCCCTCGCCATATGTAGCCAGAACCCACACAGTGTATTATAGACAAAGAGTGCTTAGCCCACGCTGATCTCTTTAAATCACTGAATCAACACAGCATCCGTGAAACCTTAAGTGTAAAAAAAACCTCTGTTGGATTGATTCTGGATATCTCCTTTACCTGGCTTATTTACATGTCAATATGTTATTTACCAGTAAACCAAAAGATGCGTGGACTCCACATCATGCATTTTTAATCTGCACGTGGCATGTAAACATTCAGCCTGGGATTGAACTTATGCACCCCTACTGACACAACTACAATAGCTATTTATAACCAAATACATACTTAAAGCTTAAAAGCCGCCTGCTTTGTGTGGCATTTCTAATGGCGTTGAAAGCTCGCACATCTAAGGATGTTAGATCTCTGACATAGTTAATAATGGCACACTACTCCACTGCCACAACAAGAGCTTCTTCCAGGAATTGTTTGTTAGACTTTTGATAGAAAAAAATACAAATGTAATTCATTATAATAGAGAAGAGCCCGAAACAAGGACAACAAAATCGCGTGTTGCCCTCACTCACTGGCAAAACTCTCGCCCGAGTTTACATAACTGTACACTTACGCTGCCAACAAGCGCGAGCCATCTTGATGAGTGAAAGATTAGCAGAAACGCAACTTGTTGACACACGCAAGGCCAATTCATAGTGTATGATAAATACCATATGCGATGTATCGGATGATTAATTGTATAACTAACTTAGAGATGTCAAAACACACCACCTACTGTTATTAACACATAGAAGGTGAGAATTAAAAGCATATGTGATTTCTAGATCATGATGTTTACCAATTTAATTGTAATTTTACACAGTTAGCAAAATCAGCAATATGTTTTGAAGGCAGTTAACACATCTCTCTCACATCTTTGCTCACTTACTACATGTTTTCCTGAAATACTTCATTGTAATTGGGCAATATTTTTCATTTATACCGCGGGTCTGTTGAATGCTTTATTCTGATTGGTTGATTATGTTTTTTTTGTTTTTTTTATGCTAATCTGTAATACCGAGATTATCCAGACTTATCCAATTTATGATAAAACTGAAGCCAAAATGTTATTAACTAATTTTAAACTCTGTGTATGTTTCAATAATCGTTCTGAATCTGATCTCTAACAAAATTCATTCACAAAAATGCAATTATTTCAGCTTTTTGCTAAAAAAAATATTTTTGAAAAGAAATACCGATATTTAAGCTGATTTAAGAGTTTATAAGCAGAGAAAAAATAGATAGGATGAAAGGTTTTATCCCGTTTTGTTTGTTTGTTGTTTGTTTAAAAGCAGAGGGTCTGTTCTTTCATTTGATATATTTGTATGTTTATATATTTTTAGAAATCAATTTTCCTGGAAGGCATTTTGTGAAACGTACGGAGCCCCTAAGGGGACATGGAGCAAAAAAATCTTAAGTTTAGTTATATGTGCTCATGTGAAACTTTCATGTGCGCACGTGAAACTTTCATGTGCGCACGTGAAACTTTCACATGCTCACACAAACCTTCACGTGCTCACACAAACCTTCACCTGCTCACGCAAAACCTTCACGTGTTCACATGAAACCTTCACATGCTCACGCGAAACCTTCACGTGCTCACGCGAAACTTTCACGCGAGCATGCAAAACTTTCACGCGAGCAAGCAAAACTTTCACGCGAGCAAGCAAAACTTTCACGCGAGCAAGCAAAACTTTCACGGGAGCACGTAAAACTTTCACGTGAGCACGCAAAACTTTCACGCGAGCAAGCAAAACTTTCACGCGAGCACGTAAAACTTTCACGTGAGCACGCAAAACTTTCATGTAAGCATGTGTAACTAAACTTTTTAAAAAAACATTCTGCACACGAAGGTTTCGCGTGAGCACATGAAATTTTCGCGTTAGCACATGAAACTAAACTTTTTATTTTTTTTACTCCATGTCTCCCTTAGGGGCTCTGTAGAAGCGTTTGTGAAAATCACAAAAAAATGCTGGTGGGCAACTTTTCAAAAAATAGCTGGAGAGGAATGATTTAATTGTGATTAATCGCATACAAAATAAAAGTTTTTTGCATAATTTATGTGTGTGCACTGTGTAAATTATTATATATATATATATATATATACACACACATATTAATGTTTGTATTTAAGAAACATTTACATGTATATTAATATATATTTTGATATATTTTACATTATAAATATAAATAAAAAATATACCTAAATAACATTTTTCTTAAATTCATACATGTATGTGTGTATTTATATATACATAATATATACACACAGTACACACACACATATATTATGCAAACACAAACTTTTGTATGTGATTAATCGCGATTAATCTTTTGACAGCCCTAATATTTAATAATATACAGTATAATGCCTGCTCACGGCAAAATTATTTAAACACAAATCTATATCAGGTAGAAATTATGACAAAATAAACTCACAATTCAGGTGTTAATAGAGACCACCTCGGACATTATTATACACGCACACAAAGTAAATCTCTGGCTGCTTCAACATTGTTCTCAATTGTAATTGAATTCATATCGAAAATCCTTTTCTTTCAGATTGAATGAAAAATGTGCAGAATATAAATGCATATCTCCTGGTGCGGGCCATCTCTGTGTCAAATAGCCTTTCGTCATTGTTGTTACTCTGCAGCTACGCTTGTCTGAAAAGACCTAAAGCGCTCCAAAATTACAGCTTTCTTTCTCTCGCTCGCTCGCTCTCTGTCAGTGTAGCAACATTCTGTCCGTCTGCACTTTCCAAACCCGAGAAGCTCAAATCAGCGGAAATGCGAGCGTCTTTTGTTCAGGGTTTTGTCTTTTCTAAGCATGTTATCAGCCTACGACACTTTTCAGATTTAATAGGGGCCCGTCCAAATGCAAAACCTAGGACAATACATTTAAACGGATGTGCTGACATATTGCACAATTCTAGCATGCAAGAAAGAAATGTTATTTGCAAATGTTTGTTACTAAATATAACCGTAGTGCATAAGGTGTATTGTGTAACTTTTAGAAGGATCTCTTGACAGAAATGCAATATAATATACATATTATACATATTGTATATACTATATTGGTGTATAAAGACCTTACACAATGAACTGTATTATTTGTATCTGAGAATAAGCCGTTTTTATCTACATACACTGCTGGTCCCCTTACATGACATATGTGCTAAATAATTTCAAAATGACATTGGAGTAAAAAAAATCTAAAGTTTAGTTTCATGTGCTCACGTGAAAATTTTGCGTGCTCACGTGAAAATTTTGCGTGCTCACGTGAAACTTTCGCGTGCTCACGTGAAACCGTCATGTGCAGATTTTTTTTAAAAGTTTAGTTTCACGTGCGCACGTGAAACTTTCTCGTGCACACCCGAAACTTTCCCTTTCAAGCTTTTGAAAGTTTCACATGCGCGCGCGAAACTAAACGCGATAGTTTTACGTATGCATGCGATAGTTTCACATACGCACACAAAACTAAACTTTATTTAATTTTTGCTCCATGTCCCCTTAGGGGCTCCGTATTATCTTTCACAATTTTATTGTTTCGCGTTAGAAAAATTACTTTGTATTTTTGTCTTGTTTTTAGTAAAAATATCTAAAAATTCTTAAATTGAGATGTATTCCCTTTTTAAAAACTAGCCTTATTTTCTTATGTCATTTTGCTCATCAAGAAAATACATCTTGAATTAAGAATTTTTCGATATTTGTACTGAAAACAAGACAAAAATACTAAGTAAGAAAGTCATTTTTTGCAGTGCATTTACAATACGTAAGTATGCACAAATTTGATCGTAAAGTGTGTGTACGCAAAAATCTACAGAAAACATTTATATTTATAAAGATGGTTTTTGACGTGAAAAAAGTGCTTAGTGCCACATGAAGGTCTGAGCAGACAAATGCACTTTTGCTTGTTCAACTGCTATGCGAAAGGACATTAACAGGTGCTCTTTTTAACACATTAATTAGGCATATAGTTTTTGCGATCATTTGCGATTTAAAGATTTCACATTTGAAAGTTAGGCGTACGCATGTTTTCTGCGTACGTTTGTTCTATGAATCAGACGTACTGTACGCGCTTTTGAGAAATGATCATAAAATATCATTTGGGATGGTTTAGTATGCAGCACTTTATAAATGAGGCCCCTTATCATCCCAAAATCATGACTTTTGCAAACATGCATTGAAAAATAAAGAGATGTTAGGCATTATACTCAATGCTGTTTTGCATGGGAAAGAGTAACACAACCATTTTTCCAAACGTTTGTGTGCTCAACAGAAGTGTGCGAAACGACAGAGAGTAAATGATTACAGGATTTTTCAATTTGCATAAACCGTTCCTTTAAACAAGTTGGATGTCGAAAAGAAAAGGTCCTTTTTTCCCAACTGGGTTGTACATCTGAGTCACTTCACCCTGGAGCTCCCACATCGAATAAATGTAAAACTGTGACTCACAAAAACTACGAGCACCAGCATCCTGATTTCACAGTAAAGTGCCACTGCACACGGGCAAAGGGACATTTTCTTATCATCCTTATACTCCTGGGAATGATGAAAAACACAAAAGAGCTTCATCTATCAAGAAAAGCAATAGGTCCAAGTGCAATTACATAATGCGGGCCAGATGCTATTGTTGGTGTTTACGGATTTAAAAACAAAAGACTAAGTTGACTCTCATATTTTATTTCCCTTGAACCTTCAAACAGCTCAAACAAAAAGCCACAGGAAGCTCACAAGGAAATCTTGCTTTGATCCATTTTAGGAAGCGAGATGTCACACCGAAACACTATATTCACCCTGAAGTATTTATCAAAATGTCAAATGGGCTTCGGAGATTTTACAAAAACAAATAAAGCCCTTATATGAAGAGCTTTTTCTGTTACACCTAAACAAAACAGCACCAGTGGCCTAGTTATATCTCATCATATTAAACCATTACAATCACAACAGATTAAAAATCTACAGGATACACTCTTAAAATAGTTAATTAATCAAGGATCGGGTCTAACAGGGACAAACTCAGTGGTTGAGTTAAATAAAATGTTTATATTTGACCCAAAATGGGTTAAAACAACCCAGCATTTTGGGTACATTCTCAGAAATAAAAGTACAAAAGTTGTCACTGTGACGCTACCTTTAAAGGAAAACACCACCGTTTTTCAATATTTTGCTGTGTTCTTGCCTCAACTTGGATGAATTAATACCTATGTTTTTTCAATGCGCGGACTTAATCTTTGTACAGTGCTTCGTGAATGTGTTAGCATTAGGCTAGCCCCATTAATTCCTATGGCTCCAAACAAAAGTTTTATTTTGTGCCACCATACTTACTCGTGTAACTACTCATGTAACAGTCTTTAAATAGGAAAAACATGGAATTGTTTGGTGGCTTCTAAATTCATCCCTGTTTGGAGCCATAGGAATGAATGGGGCTAGGCTATATGCTAACACATTCACGAGGCGCTGTACAAAGATTAAAAGGGCATGCATTAAAACAAGATAGGTATGTATTAATTCATCTGAGGTAAGAACATAGTAAAATATTGAAAAACGGTGTAGTTTTTCTTTACCATTTTGGTACAGATGCTGTATGTGCTTGTAAGGTACCAGTACCTCTAAATCAGTGATTCCCAACCGGGGGTACACGTACCCCAGGGGGTACGTGAAGAGTTTCCAGGGGGTACGCGAAAAGATTTACATTTTGCTTTGATCTCATTTACTTTTAATAAAAATGTATTTCGTTTGTCCAGTCATTGACCTACGATCGATTTTTGTGAGGAAAGCATTGTAAAAAGGACAACTTTGTAATTTTAATCTTATCATTAATATAATTAGCCGTCAAGAGTAAATGCGCTGCATGATCCAAAATGCAATAGCGATGTCCAACTCAAGAACGATCTGACTATTTTTAATGAACCTGAATAGTTTCTGAAGACACAAAGTTTATTAACTATAATTAATGTTTAAATAATGTTATAATATTCATTCCCGCTTCCGTTGCATTTTCAAATTATGCAAAAAAAACGTTTGCATTGTTTTTGGCTAACATATTTTGTCCCGTATGATGTCTTTTGTATTTATAAAGAATGCCTTAACACATTTTGTTTCTCTTTATATTTGAACAGAATAATTTTACCTTATTTGCACACTTTAATTATCAGTAACTTAAATTGAGATTTTAGTGAATTTAGGGCTTTTACTAAAAAGGACGTGAGATCTCAATTCCAAATAAGCTGAAAATTTGCGTGTGATTTACTACAAAGGCGCAAATAAAATACACAGGCACAATAATGACATAATCACATTTCTCTAATGATCACTGCAATCTACTAAGAGCAGCGCAAATTAGTACAGGGTCGCAAATAAGAGACCTCGGCAGGACATCGCAATGAAAATGCGGACTGCGGAGTGTGAAATTCCAGCTAAGTAAAAGTACACTATGAACCGGAAAGATGAAGGGTAAAATAAGTTTTGAAATACCTGATTTTACTTCTCCTCGTGACTTCTCCTCCTCCTCTTTTCTCCAGCAAATTAACATGGCTTGGCAAACTATATATTTGTTTTAAAGTATGTTCCTCTGGCAAAATGTAATACTCTCCTCGTATTAATGTTAATGTAGGAAAACTTCCACAAATGCATATGCAATAAGGTCGCAAAAATAACACCTTTTCAGAGCTAAATATCTATTGCGTGACTTTAGTAAGTTCAGTCGTTATTTAACGCCAAAATGATGGTTTGCGCAAGCTGTTAGTAAATCTGGCCCTTAAAGGGGTCATATGATGAATTTTTTTAATTTGTAAAATAAGTCTTTGGCGTTCCCAGCGTCCATATGTGAAGTTTTATCTCAAAACACCCTACAGATAATTAATTATAGCATGTCAAAATTGCCATTTTGTAGGCCTGAGCAAAATGTGCCGTTTTTGGGTGTGTCTTTTAAAATGCAAATGAGCTGATAAAAAGCAAACACTGATCGCAATGGTAGTTGTTTGTTGAAATAAACATGCTTCATCAGTCAGTGATTTTTACTTTAATGTTTAAAATTAATTAATTAATTAAAATTACTAATTATTTGTCTTTAAAACACAACTTTGGTTTAGTTTCGATGAAGGGGTACTTGAGCCTTACTGATAGGGCTGTGGGGGTACTTAGGGCTAAAAAGGTTGGGAACCACTGATTTATATAATATGCACGCGCCTATTTCCAATATAAGACAGAAGTCTTACTTACCGCATGCAACTCGTTTGGGAAAATCCAGCACATCAAACACACACGCAAAACTCCGCTGCTACCCCAGGTAATAAACTATATCCATTGTTTTCATAAGGCTGGATTTCTTAAGGCTGGGAAGTGATATAAAGAATATATAAAGAAGTGATACGTATAGAAAACCCCTGAAAAAACTTCCGAAACTTGTACGAACCCTGCCGAAGTGCATTCGGCACAGAAATACTCTGTAACACGTCCAACTGCTTTTTTGACACTTTGCCTATGTTTAGCATGAGGAAACAACTCTATAACTGTGATAATAAGTCCGAATGCATGAAAAACCATTGAATCACCCCTTTAACAAATATTTAAGTAAAGTTCTTATCAGTTCTTATTCTGTGAAAAAGCTTAAAAAATCTAAATATTCAGGTGCAAAGGATTGTGGGTATTCCTTAAAACATGTGGAAATAAATGAAAGTTCATATTACTTGAATGTTTTAGTTTAATGGATTGTATATGCTTAAGTTAAATGAACTCTGATTTTTTTTTTAAGTGAATGCGCTAAAGTTTTTCATTAAAATTTACTTTTTACTTTGGGATTGTATGTGCAAGTGACTATAAAACAGTGAAATAATACAAGAAAATATATAATACGACTTACTATTCCCACATAGTTCATTTTGTAAATGACAAAATTGTGTATTATTATCATTTTATTTAGGAAAATCTAGTTCTCAATAAATGTTAATATTACTATGTAGAAATTATGAGAATATATTTTACCACATCAAAAAGTTGTACCTTCTTGCGCCTTTTTCTGAGAGTGTAGGTTAAATTCATCCCTTTATGGCCCACCGCTGGCTAGATGAAAATAACCCAGCATTTTTTAGAGTGTGTTGGGTTTGAATGAAAAGTATAGATGCCGTAAAACCTGGGTAGGAAAGTAGAAAGCGTCTGGCAAGCCTGTGCCTTTTTAAAACCTCTCTTGCTTGACTGTCAAACAGGTGGCTGTTTTTAATCTTATACGCTAAATCTTGCCTTCTGAAAAAAAACATGGCTTACTCACAGTTTGGAAAAGATTACAGATTTCTCAGTATTTTTATCTTGATATAAACTGTCTCAGATGTTTCACCAACAGTTAAACAAAACAGACGCCTTTGAATCTCTCTCACTGTACGACGAAGGACCACCGCTTAAGAGCTACGATTATAGAAATCGTCACAAATATTTCACGTCTGGGGCAGCCGAAACTCACGATTTCGTCTTTAATCAAAAGACTCATTTCATTTCATAACCTTCCTGTTACAGCATCACACAAATTGTTCTCTATCATGGATCTGGCCAGCAAGGGCACGATGCATTCAGAATCAATATGTCTACTTGGTAGTCATTGTCTTAAAGTGCTGGATGAGTGACAGGCGTTACCCTCGGATGCCAAGCACAGAGGTCTCTCATGCAAACGATACAATCGGAACAGCTGCCAGATTCCCTTTCCATCCCATTCTAAACAGAGCGAGTCTGCCGGAAAGAAAGGTTGGCAATAACAACCGACCAAGCACAATGTCCTTCGGTTTCAAAAGCAAAAGCTCAGAGGACTCCGCCATTTGCGGCTGACAGGATAAATGTGCGGTGAAAGCAGAGGCGTGTGCTCTTCGGATGTCACTGCATGGCAAAATAAACACAGAAAAGAGAAAAGTGTGGTTTTTGACACCAGCTTTATGCCAAAATTTAAGCATCACATCAAAAACAATGATATACAGCATAGTCGCATTGAATTATGGGTATGGGTCAATGTAATAAGCGATGATTGTTCGGAAAAAGCATCACACTAAGATTTGCTCGCTATAGACAGATATCCCAAAACCTAAGGACACATGAAACACTCATCCCCTTATTGCTCGAAGCAAGGATCAAAGCAAGAAAGTGGGTTTAGGCTGTAAAGCTTGAAAGACGGAGAAATGTAAGAGAAAAGAACAAAGTGTACAACAAAGTGGACTCAGTCTGAAAAGTTCAACGTAGTAAATTAAAGTCTTCGGTCACATTTCTTAGGTGTCATTTGAAGATTAAGGGCAGAATCCTAATGCCATTTTCTGTTCTCGGTACAGGCGTGATATTACGGAAAACAAATACACTCAAACAGGAGGCATTCGGAGAGCCGATCGGATAGGAAGTATGTATGTGTGAGGAAAGCATCCCTTACTCTTCCATAAAGGTTGCAGGAGCAGCAAGATTAAAGGAGTGTCAGTCAGCAGTCTCCAGAAAAAAGAGAGGAAAGAGATTGCAAAAGAGAGAAGAGGCGGTCGAGGAAAAGCAAGCGAGAGAGTAGAAGTAGAGAGAGTGGAGACATTGTGAAGAGTAATTTGGAGCGAGATGGACGGAATGATGATATGCGAATAAAAGGGTGACGGACACTAAAGAGACGGCGGGGTTGCAATTGTGCAGCATTTGACACCTTTGCAGAAAACAGCCCTTGCCAGCCTGTCAATCACAGGGGATAAGTTGATTGATTTTCCACGTTCTCAATCAGGTCCTTAAGAGGGTCCCGCTTCTTTTCTTTCTTTGTCTGCCTGACGGCTTTTCTTCGCCGTGTCTTTTCTGCTCTCCCTTCTCTCCCCCTTGATCCCACATATCACCTTATCTCTTGACACTTATCAATCAAATTGTATACTTGGGCAAAGACAGAGTGTTTATGTATAATAAAATAAAGCCAGCAATTTTCAGAGTTAAAGGTGAAATGTGTATTTCTGTGCCGATTGGGAAAGTGACTACCTTGTTCAATATATATATATATATATATATATATAAAGCTTTATTGCAAAAGTTTATTGTTCAAAGAGGCAGTCCAACCCAAACTCACATCACGTCATCAGTTACTCAAACACAGAGCTAAAGACAACCAGCAACATTTACATAATGCTGCATATATAATACAAGTACATATGTCATCTTTAAAGTCCCCATGCAATCAAAACTGACAATTATATATTGCTGTGAATATTGCTTGGTTCATTATAAACAATTTATTCGTGTGGGTCATTATTTAAAAAAAATTTCATGTGACCTCGTAAACTTTAATACAAATCTGAAAATGTACTCCCCCCCCCCTCTAATTCTCTAATTCAGTGGTTCCCAAACTTTTTCAGCGTGCAGCCCCCCTTGTGTATGGCGCATTCCTTTTCGGCCCCCTAAAGAAAATTTGTGACAAAAAAACTGTTCTAAAACTCAACATTTTAATTAAAAAAAATTAATTATACAAAAAAGTAGTGCTTTTGGTTAGTAGCCTTATTTTTTTAGGTTTAACTACACAGAATTCATGATAAATTAATGTATTTCATAAAATGTCATAAAACTGGGGCCCCCCTGGCACCATCTCGCGGCACCCCGGTTTGAAAACCACTGCTCTAATTGACATAAGCTAGACAGCTTAAGGTACATTTACATTATAAGCGACTTTGTCGCTGTGTGTTCCACATCTCTTTTAAAAGAGGCGTTTCTAAATCTGGTTATGTTATAAACAATTGAGTACGGTCCACTACAGTAATTGACAAGAGATGGATGACGTGAGTTCCACTGCTTCGTTCCTATTGCTCCCGAAAGTCAATCATCATTTGCATAAAGTTAAACATTTCTCAACTTTGTTACGCGACTGGACGCGACTCATCCAGTCGCCAACGGTCACTGTCGCTCGTGTCGCCGGAAGTCGCCAAGCTTCCATTGAAATCAATAAGATTGCGTCGCTCTGCTACTGCTAGTCGCTGCTAGTCTAGGGATGCTCATATCAGTTAATTTTCCCGACCGACAACCGTAGCTTCTAAACCGAACATTAACCGTTAACTTATAAGATTTTAATATGAAATTGTCATTGAGTAAAAATACAGTTGACGATTGTCTGTGAACTAGTAAAAACAAAATATTTTATTTGAATGTGCAAACAGCAGCGACAGATCAACAACAGAACCAGGATTCATACATTATCAGATATTCACGCAACATTACCTTATTAAAAAGCATGCGATCAGTCCAGAGGATTAATATCCAAAAAGGGCAGATTGTCTCTGTTTCATCTACCACAGTGGTCATTTCTAAAGCAGGATGCTTTTCAGAAAGTTTTGCTTTTGCTTCTTCTTTCTCCGTTTGTGGAAAAAGAGAGATGTTTATGGACAGGGTCAGAGGCCATCAGCGAACGTCTGTCCGCCATGTGCGCGAGACGGACCGCGTCATCTTGCGCGGACATGCGCGCGTCTCCGTTCAGCTTCCAAACACGCATACAAATGATTTCTCATACAAATTATTACTTTATCAGACCGTCAGGGCAGCAATAATTTGTGTCATTTACAGGACATTCACAAATTAAAGATAGAAAAAGTGGCGAAATGTCTGTCGGCTCATGACGACACGTACCATGTATTAACAAATATTTTTTATTTTAACTGATAATGTTAATCGGTCATAAATTCTTACCTTCGGTTAACGGTTAAACGGTCAATATGAGCATCCCTAAGCTAGTCTGAATGCAGCTTTAGGCGGAGCATTTATTAACTCCGCCCCTCCAACTGTCAGTAAGCTGCGAGATCTATTTCTAAATGAAACGCCTATTTTTCTATATTTCATCAATTCACATTGGAAAACACAAGCCGCGCCCGCTACTTTCCGTTTCACTCAAAAATATATATAAACCTGTATACATTTCTTTGTTCTGATGAACATGAAGGAAGATACTTTGAGGAATGTTTGAAACCAAACTAATCATATGCCCCATTGACTTCCACAGTAGGAAAAAGAATACCTTAAAATATCTTCCTTTGTCTTCATCAAAAAAAAAAAACCTTTAGAGGTTTGTAACAACATGAGAGTGAATTAATTGATGAGAGAATTTTCATTTTTGGGTGAACCATCCCGCATTGTAAATGCGACCTTAGTCATATACAAAACCTTTAGTTATCTGTAAACATTTTATTGACTTTGTAAGATATTTAAATCAGTTTTATAATAGAAAGATTAGCTTTAACGATTCTTTCCGATAACGTACAAAAAAATGAAGAAGGAGGAGTTACTACCGCGGGAGGAGCGAGTACGAGTCATGCAACACTATAGAACACTGTTTAACTTTATGATTCATTACATGTTTGTGTCATTTATATAATATGCACACGCCTATTTCCAACATAAGACAGAAGTCTTACTTACCGCATGCAACTCATGACCCAGTTGGGACTTTTCAATGAAATCCAGTGTTAAACAAATACACACACAAAACTCCGCTGCTAACAAACTATGTCTATTGTTTCCATAATGCTGGCTTTCTTCTCCTTACATCCAAAAACACACTTCTTCTTTCGTGCCATTGTTGAGTTTTGAAATTTAAGAAAGCTGTCACATGATGTTTGTAAGTTCTAGCGTCTCCTGCTGATTGACGGGTGGGCGGGGTTTTCCGGGGGAAGTGCCCATAAAAAGAAGCGATACGTATCGAAAACCCTGAAACGTCAGCTGGACCCGTAATCGAAAAAAACTTGTATCCTGGCAAAGTGCATTTGGCACAGATATACTATGTAACACGCCCAACTGCTTTTTTGACACTTTGCCTACGTTTAGCATGAGAAAACAACTGTGTTAATAAGTCAGAATGCATGAAATACCATTAAACCCCCCCCCCTTTAAGACAGTTCATTACATCTTTATTTTATTAATTTACAAGTATTAGTTAAGTCAATATTAAGGAGGAATAAAGGTGATACATGTACATAACCTGAACTCGAACCTGTGTCCTCTTCAGTACATTACCTGCTGCAGTAGGGCTCCGACAGTTTAACTTTATTTCATATGTAAAAAATGTGCAGGTATAAAAGACAGTGACGAGAACACAACATAGGGATTGTGGAACATGGTAACCTTTTCATACTCAGCTTAAAGGTTACATCGCATAAAGGCAGCACACAGAAACCAAAACCGTCCCCCCTCGCTCATTTACAGAAACTCAGCACTACCTGAAGGTGTATTATTATATTACAATGAATAGGTTCAAGTTTTAACCTTGGCTGTATTACCATACAGTACTACTCTTTCTGCAGTAGCACGTACATATTTTATTGTGCACTCACTGAACTTTTTTGCAGTGTATTCATAGTATGCATTCAGAACAACATGATCTCACGGAAAGTCGTGTTATAGTCACGAAAAATTTGATTAATTTATTTGTCAATGGCACAAATTTCTATAAATAGATTTCGTGTCCGTGGCACGGCTTTCTTTTTTGTCATTTTATGTCATTCTCTTTTTCCCCCTATTCTTAAATCATTTTCCCTTGGGGTTGGGGTTAGATTTGGGGTTTGGGTTAGGATATACTTTTATGTATTGGTTTCTACATTTTTTTCTTCTATTTTTAAAACTATTCTCGCCTGGAGTTGGGGTTAGAGTTGGGGTTCAAGGCATAAAAAAAAGGATTTTGTGCCACGGACACGAATAAATAAAAAAATTTTCGTGACTATAACACGACTTTTTGTGAGATCAGACTCATTCAGAAACATAGCCTAAAAACCATACACTGTCAAAAAAACTTGTTAGTATGTTAGTTTTAATTTTTGGTACATATCCTTATCACTGTAAAAAATACTTTGCTGCCTTAGAATTTTTTGTTAAATCAACTCAGATTTACAAGTCATGTCAACAGAGATAAGTTGTCACAAATATAGTTGAGAAAAGTCAACTTAATTTTATATAAGTTATACCAACTCACCTGTAGTTATACAACCCTATATCACGAAATTGCGTGACTATTTCACGCATGGACCAGCGTGAAAATGTCACGCTTTGCCGCGTTTGAGCGTGAGCATGTCACGCTTTTCTGTTTGTGTCACTGTCACGTATTGGTTACTAAACTTTTTTGTCCTATTTTCAAACCATTGTCGCTTCGGTTTATGGTTAGATTTGGTGCTTGTGTTATATGTCACTTTAAGTATTTGTCACTTATTCTTTTATATTTTCTAAACTTTACCCAATTGTCACCTGACGTTGGGGTTAGAGTTTGTTTAGGTAAGGATGTCATTTTATGTAAATCTAACCCTAAACCGAAGCGACAATGGTAAGAAATTAGGACAAAAAAGTTGAGTAACCAATACGTGACAGTGACACAAACAGAAAAGCGTGACATGCTCACACTCAAACGCGACAAAGCGTGACATTTTCACGCTGGTCCATGCGTGAAATAGTCACGCAATTTTGTGATACTGGGTTGAGTTATAACAACTCATCTCTAGTCAAGATAAATAATAGTAAGTTGAAATGACTTGTAAATCCAAGTTGATGCAACAAAAAAATTGAACGCAGCAAAGTATTATTAACAGTAGCTTACTTTTATCAGTTAACATTAGTGGTTTGGAGTGAAAAAAGTATGTAAAAGCATTAATATGGTACCATATGATTTTTTTATACAGTAAGGCCAGGAAATCAGTTTCACATGACATGACTGTAGGGTGTCCCATTTGTCATTTTAGCAGTGGCAGCAATTGACTTATTTTTTCGAGGGCGCTCGATGTGAAGTTTGTCACAACATGTATGTAGCCCATCATGTGTGTGCAGGGCCGGTTTTTGCTATGGGCAATGTGGGCGAACGCCCAGGGCGCAATCTATGTGAGGGCGCACGAGCGCACTCAAAAAAAAAAAAATCCAAGCGGTTTTTTAGACAAACGCTCATTTCCATCTCAAGTTAGTGATAAGAGTCATACACAGGTTGTGTGCGTGTCAGAAGAGGCACGGGAGAAAGGGGCGGGGAAACAGCTTGCGACTGCAAAACGCTCGCTCGCCTTAAGGGGGGCGAGTGAGGGATAGACTGATCCCAGACCTGAGGCCATACAACACAAACTGCTGCATCTGCTTCCAAAATCATTTTATTTTTCATTCCTAAAATTAACATAGACCCATATACCTACGAACATGTTATCAATTGGATTTTGTGAGAAAAAAATCTGTAGAGTCAGTCATCTACGTGACTCACGTCACGTGACACCGGTTGATTGACGGGCGAACGGACGTTGTTGTTGGCAAAATGTAATGCAAAGTTAATGATGTCGAGTCTTCATCATCATGGATCAAATTAAAAGACCAAAGAAGCCATAAGTTGCCCAGATCAGAAAAATAAGAAAAGAAGATGAGGAAAAAGATAAAGGTATGCCGATTTCTACGAGCTAATGTTATTTATATTAGCCTCGCTCTCTTGCTAATATGTTGCTATTAGCCACAGAACACGACTGTTTTTTTGTTTTGTTTTAGTTTTGCTGAACTAGCAACTATTAGAATTGAGGCACCATGTCATGCAACTAAATTCACCCATAGGCAACACACAGTCTAGTTTGTGTTTGCAACACAACAAGTGCAAACTCACACAGACCTCCTGACTGTGTAATTTTTTATCGCTATACGCTATATGTGAACTTAAATAACTTCTAATATAAATTGACATGCCATTTTGTAAGCTACACAGTGATATAGCTTTTTAAATAATTTGTAGTGTATGCTTAGCATTTGTTAACATCCTATAAACTAATAAAATGTGTGTTATGATCATTTTAATTGGGTAACTGATGCATGTGTGATGTAAGTGTATCTAACTTACATATTGGATCTTAATTGTAAATTCAGGGGCATTTCTGAAATATTTTGAAGTTAGATTACCCACTGGCAAAAATGAGGAGTCAGATACTTCAACAGCAGCCACAGACATGGTTGTGTAGTCTGATGAGGAGTCTGTGTGTGTGTTTATATACTATATTACATTTATTTATCTTGTTTTTCTCTGTTCTTGTTACCTTTTTGTATTTAAGATTATATATAATAAAATAATACATGTTGGTGGCGGGAGGGTAATTCTTTTTTTTCTGGGGGCGGCCAAGGGATGGTTCGCCCAGGGCGTAAATCTAGCCAGGACCGCCACTGTGTGTGTGGCTCGTAATTTCATATGTGTTCTGCCCACAGAGTGATCCTATGTGCATCACGTGTCTTGTCAAAATAAGTGCCTGCTGCAGACGCGTTTAAAGGGTTTATGATAAAAGAAATGCTCGCGTTTGCCAGATACTCGCATAATCTCATGTGTAATCAGAGTTTACTGTTAAGGCGGTGTCTTTCGTGTATTTGGTGAACGTGAGCGTCTCTTTTATCATAAACGCCTTTGACGCGTGTGCAGCAGGCACTTATCTTGACAAAACACGTAATGCACGTGGTTCACAACAAACACATATTTTGAAAACACGAGCAACACACATGAACACTTATTTTGAGTTTGCGCCCCTCGGTTGAGCAGTCACGAGCCACCACTGCATTTTAAGTTTGAAAAGGGTGCTCATGGACGCACCCTTTTTCGGTCGATATGCGCCCTTGATCCAGACTTCTTCCTGACAGTCAAAGCGCCTTACAGTGGGTTACAGTGTGGACTTGCAGGAAGACTTTAATGTAAGTTTAATTTGTGCATTTATGGTGGACAAGTTAAAAAAACAAGTACATCTATTAATCTATTAATTAGAGTTTATTTAATAAAAGTGTGAAAAGCCAGAAGACACATTATTGATGTTACATCCATACAATGTGAATCACTTACCTATTTGCTAGTATAACTACTATACTAATAAACAATGTCTATTAATACTAATATGTTAAAAAAATGATTACATAAGTTATCACAGTTATTTTGGCAGATACAGTAGCGCCTCACTGCAGAACACGGCATCCAGGGGGCGGGGCTGGATCCAGGTCCAGAGATCTCTTCCCACTGCATTTTGATTGGTCAGCAGTTTTACCACAAGACACGTCATACACTTGTTGTTGCGTTACCATTTTCGGATTGAGTCGTAACTAAATAAGTTATTCTTTTGACGGAAAAACAAACTTTACTTATGAGTTTAACTACAAATATCATGATGTGTAACTGTAGTGGAGAGAGAGAGAGAGAGAGAGAGAGAGAGAGATTTTAAAGATAAGCTCTCTTTACACACTCATACAAAGAGATATATATTTGTTCACATGATATATTAAGATATGTAAATTGATAATATTTCATCTTCCAGCTCATTGCTGCATTCTGAGGTATGTAAGCAGCAGTCACTCGCCCGCCGGTGGGGATTTGCCATGTGAAAAGGGGAAATCAATGGATGAGAGGACTGTATATTTACTTTAACTAGATAAGGACCATCACAGCCGGCAGTATATTGGATACCGTGTGGGAGAATAAGAGAGACAGCAAGTTAATTAAGGAAAGAATAAATGACAAAAGCAAGGTGCTAAACCAACAGTCTCTCTCTCTCTCTCACTTCCCTTGCTTGATGTAATTTTATCATTCCATCCCCCTCATTCCTGTAACATTCATGTACGGTCCATTTAAAACCCCTCAACTGTCAATCACGTACTCGAATAATTCAGTCGCCATAGCGAGGGCAGAAATCAATCACCCCGCCGTCCTCTCGACTCGGATCTCAATCATGCAGTCTGTGAGTCTGGCATTTACCAACAGATATTACATACACATATAAAATATAGGACACAGATTAGATATGTGATTACAGAGTCGGATCCGCGTCGCTGGGACCGGGACAGCGAGTTCTACTCAAAGGGCCGGGCTGAACGGGGTCCATATTGAGTTTGGAGAAGGGGTCGGCTGAAATAGGGAAATGAAAAAGAACTCATTTCTTATTTCCGCTGCACTACGGCGCACCCTGACTTAACATGGGTTTCGGGTGATATGTGAATGATACGTATAGCTATGCTTGGAGGCGGTTTTAAATATACTCTGCCCTTTTCTTTCGTGAGGTACATCACAGGAAATACGTGTTTTTAATAATTGTATTAAAAGTGGGATTATAGTGAAAGGTTGACTTTGGCTTGCATAATGTAATTGTGTGAATGTGGTAGTTTTTTTCTCGAACGCGTGATGTAACGTATTTCCCGTCATATGCGAGACTTCTGGTTCAATAGACAGCCGGTAGAAAACAGTGTAGTAGGAGCACGCATAAAACATGATTTAAACAGTTAATATTTACTACACCTGCCATGTATGAACCAGTGTGAGGATGAAATGAAGAAGTGGCTTGATATATGAAGATATATTCAATTATTTCGTGATGTTGATCGAGGTGACGGATCTTCAATGCGCAAATATAAAAGCACAGAGACATACCAGTATCTTTACAATGGGAAAGTCAGTCGAGTGTTTGTACATGAAATTTACCAAGACTTAGTGTTTTTAACTTTTCAGGTGATGGTTTAAAATGTCACAACTGTCCCTCTGGTGTGAGATTTTTTAATGGACTTGTTTCCGACACAGTCAGCAGTATCATTAAACACATTGCAAGTTATTTGAACAAACCATAATAAACATATTAAACTACTACATGTATTGAGTATTGTTTTCGTTTTATGAAAATATTATCACATCGCTTCTTACGCAGGTGGAGACATGAGCTTACTTTTTAAAGTATTTGCTTTTTCATTAAAACATAACAAAAGTACGTGCAAACACATTACGAACTATTGTAAACATTAACTAAGCAGATTATGTCATATTTATACTCTACTGTAATCTACTGCATTTTTGTAATAATATATAGTAGCAGAATAAACAAATCAGCTAAATCAGCATATTTATATCAGCATAATATTAGTTGTTTTTAAACAATCATTGTTGTTTACTGGCAGTTTCTTTGAAATGTTTTACTGGATGGATTTGTAAATACAGATCATGAGTGCATGTGCGCCACATACACATTCAGTTCTTGTGCATGGATTATGTTAAAACAAATGTTTTGTAGAGATTTACTGCGTTTGTATTTGCTATTATGGCAACCCAAAACTGCACAAATTATGTCGGTCTTCCTGGATTTCATAATAAACATTAAACAGCCAGTCAAATCGGCACACTTGTGTCCTTTGCAATAGACTACCATTACCTTTAGTGGCTCACCGGAAGTCATAAACTGGAAAGCTCAAAGATGGCGGCGCCCACATTTACGTCAAGAAACAAGCAGATAAATATGTCATTTTTTTGTCTAGAAGCCTAATTTTGGCTTGTTTTAAAGAAGACACTTTCACGATTTTTACAGAAGTGCCTGGAGTTTAATATACTGTAAATATATTTTCATAGCAGTTTACATTTGTTTGTAATAAATAAAAAATGCAATATAGCATTATTTTAATATATAAAATTATCAAAAAACTAAGGTGTGTGTTGGTTTGCTGTAAGGTTTGCTGCATACTCTTGTTACAAATAAATAAATTACAGTAACTCCATTATTATTACTGCTAAAAGATTTTGAAATATGAAAACTACATTCTTACTGTGGGTTCACACCAGCCGCGTTTGAGGCGTCAAATTTTGAGTTTACTCGCTTCATTTGCTCGTAAAAGCGGCGCGTGAAATTCTAGTCATTGAGACATTCGCACGGAAATTTCGTGTCATGGGAGGGGCTTCTGCGACTCCACTCACTTTCTGTAATCACGTCACTACTAGATCAAGCTCCTGATTGGTTAACGTGGTGCGTTTTTCCGCCAAAGTTAAAATTTTTCAACTTGCGCGTTTCCTGCGGGGAACGCTCAATTCGCGCGAACTAGACACGCGAATGAGATGGAATCGTGTCTACCGCGCCGCGCTAAACACCTCCTTCGCACCGCGAGACCTCCAGACACGCATCATGTGTCTTCACATTGACTTAACATTGAAATCACTCGCGCTTGACGCCTCTACCGCTGCTGGTGTGAACACAGCATTAGACCTCTCCAACAATATATAGTTTGTTGTGAAAGATTAATATTTTGCATGTAAATGTAAAGTAAACTTGGGTGTCCCGCTCACAGGACAGCGCCAGTTAATGGGTTAAAGGTCCACTGTGTGCATCTAGTGGTGAGGCTGTGAATTGCAACCAACGGTTGTCAGTCCACAGCTCATCCCTCCCTTTTAAAACGCATAGAGAAGCTACGGTAGCCGCCACATGATAAACATGTCGTCGTCTGAGACAACGTGGTGACAAAATGCGCTCTATTTAGGGCTACTGTAGAAACATGACGGAAACCTCCATGTAAGAAGATTCGTGGTGTATGTAAATTAAAACTGCTCAGGTAATAAAAACAATACAGCTCATTATGTAAGGTCTTTATATACCACTGATAATATAGTTATGGTATTATGTTGCATTTTTGTCAAGAAATCCTTCTAAAAGTTACACAATGCACCTTTAACAAGCCAGTCTGGTCTCACAATCAAGGTATAGAGAGATCCTCAAAGCCAATGCCACAAAGACCTTATTTATAGATTTATATGATGTACTTCAGGAATACAGTGTCTGCTTTCCCTAAAAACTTTCAGCCAAGTCCCTTCCCCATGACACAAATCATCTGGAGAGATGGATCGGACAAAAAATGAGGTAATATTTGCCACATACCGCGTGACACATTCCCCTGGCTCATACGGACTGATCCGGCACCAAATCCCGGCTCACGGTGGGCTGAGCCCCATGCCACTCTCTCTCACTCCAGCTGTGGAGGGCAACAGTGTGACGGCAACGTTGCCAATGCTACCTAACTGGGCCTTGGCAAGGTGACTGCCAGCCCTGAGGGGGATAAGAGAGAATTTACATAAACTGCTTTGGAGATCATCAACCCTCCTCTTTCCCTAGCTCTGATCTCTCGCTCACTCACTTCCCTGCGGCACGATGCTTTATTATCAATGGCTTTTATTACACCGTGATTTCGTCTGTTGTAAATCAATGCAACCTTAGCACCGGACACAGTCGTAGAGAGGTGTGCAATCGAATAACACGCAAGACAGTGTTAACTCCTGTTTTTCTTCACTGTAAACCTGATGAAACCGGCATAAATTTCAGCACATCCGTTTCATTAATCCGACTTCTCCCACAGGAATCCATCACAGGCTTCGGCACCAAGACCCATTACTGCAATAATGCAGCGGGGAGGAGATGGAAAAAACTGAATACTCGAAGGCTGCAGTGTTAATTTAGCCATTGTTCTTCCAAGACCCTTAATATTGTGGTTCAGAAGTGCACACAACCTTGAGCCAGGCGAGTTTTGTCTTTCCTGACGTTCCTGGGAAATTATTTATTCATGTTGGCAAATTGGCAAAGGCGTGAAAGTCATATACAATGGCTGTACGCTGACCGCCTTGGTCTTAAGAGGTATTCAAACATAAAGGGATTTGGGTTTTTTTATGTTGCTGATTTCCAGTGATATGAGCTTTAGTAGTTGCGTTTTAATGATCCTTCAAATAGCGCAAATTAAAAATATGCAAATGCACTGCAAAACATGACATTCTTACTTAGTATTTTTTTTCAGTAAAAATATCAAAAAAAATCTTAAAATAAGATGTATTTTCTTGATGAGCAAAATGACCTAGGAAATATAAACTTTAAGTAAATTAGTGCTTAAAACAAGCAAAAAAAAATCTGCCAATGGAATAAAAAAAATTCTTGAAATAAGTTTACTTTTTTCATAAACACTTAATTCAAGAAAAATTTTCTTATTCCATTGGCAGATTTTTTTACTTGTTTTAAGCACAAATTCCCTTAAATTTTATATTTTTGTCTAAAAATTTTCCTAGGTCATTTTGCTCATTAAAAAAATACATCTTATTTAAGAACTTTTTGATATTTTTTACTGAAAACAAGACAAAAATACTAAGTAAGAAAGTAATTTTTTGCAATGGGGGAACACGTCAATTTCGAAAAACTATATACAGACGGTTTCATCGGACGCATGTGCATGGTGCGGTGACGAGATACGCGTCTGGTCCGAACTTCCGTTTTTTAAATTTCTTTGTTGTTATTTACTGGAAGTTACGTGTTGACCACGAAAGCGGCTTGTTTATGTTGTTACTGCTGAAACCGTGTATATCACAAGAAAGTTTTTATGCTAGCATAAGGGTGGTTTTTCAGGGAATTTGATAATCAAATATATCGCAAAACTGCAATGGAAAGTTTTTTCGCATTTACAGGTCACATGACGTGCATAAAAGTCACATGATCATTCTTTAAAATATGTGAATTTGCATAGAAACTCCTCATACGTGGCCTTGCTATGTGTCTCCTTTGAATGTGTATTTGGTATGTGTTGGTGTGGTTTTTGGTTCAAACCACATTATTTTACACATACCATACATTATTGCAGCTCCTTTATGCCCTGCCTCCCTAAAACACATCGATTTTGTACAAAGCTCAATGTTCTGGAAAGCACAGATTGGCCAGCTAACCATTGTGATTGAGGCCTGAATGCCTCTGACATCAGCCGGAAATGTGACGCTCCTTACCGTATTTTGAAGTTTAGCATGCAATGCTGACAGGAGTTAATATCGTCTTTACTACCTTATGAATACAAGCCGAATCTGATCCAGAAAATGCAGATGACCAAGCTGATTTGTACCTTTGGCATATCTTTAACTCTTTCCCCGCCAGCGTTTTAAAATGTTGCCAACACCAGCATTTTTATGTTTTTTACAAAAGTGAAAAGCCTTCCAGAAAATGTTCTTCTTTAAATATATAAATAAAAAAGAACAGACTCTTTGCTTTAGAAAAAAAGTTTAATCATAAATTTATTTGTTCTCTTTTTATCACCTCTTTAATATGGGTGTTTATTCAAAAATACCAGATTTTGAGCAAAAAGCTGAGGTAACTGCATTTTTGTGAAGGACTTTTGATAGAGATCAGATTCATAGCGATGATCAAAACATACACGGAGTTATTACTGTGTGCCCTAAGGGAATACTTCCGGGTTTTATAAATTGGGTAAGTGCACCACCTGGTGGATAATGGTGGAAATACGGATTGCCAGAAAAGCTCGTCTTTGGCAGGGAAGCATTAACTCGTCAATGGCGGGGAAAGAGTTAACATGTACTAATACACACTTGCATACCAAAGGCAATGTAAAATCGTGAATGGGATAATTGGTGCTCTTTAAAAATAATCACTGTGCAGTGGCTGCGATATACGTAAACCTACCAACATCTGTCGGCATGATTTTTTTGAATGACTTATCACGAGGTGAAACTCGAATTAAAGATCCATATATCGACCAATAATCAGTATCGGTCGATAAATGCAATTTTCACACTATCTGCCAATAATTTAAAAACAGACGATAGTGATGACTGATATATCCTGTCAATCAAAAGAGAACAAGAAAATGCAATGAATTTGAGCTCTATGTATAGAAAATGAAAAGAAACATCACTAATTTAATGTTCAATATTAATGGTCATTGTATGAATGAATAACATTCAGAAAATTTTAATGTAACCACCAAACTATCGGTATGAGACTGAATAATCCGTTATTGGTGGAAAAATTTTATATTGGTGCATCTCTAAAAAAGTTATGTTTTAGTCGCATAAAAACAGTTAATGGAAACGCCATACCTAGAAAATATTTTGTGCACATCTGTAATGAAAACCAGGCGAGTGAGTGCTGGCCATATTTGGGTGTCCAGTGATGCAGTAAAGTTGAGAAAAGTTGATTTTACTTTATGTTAATTTGTATCGATGGAATGCACACGTTATCCATCTCCTGGTTGGCAAGATGGAGACGTTATTGGTACCGTAAATAATTTCACTGTCGATTCAACTTTGCCCTATGAACGGGGATATGATTTTAAAAAATGATGCATGAAAAATCATGCCAGAAATTGTCAGCATTCTAAGTGAGTTTAATTCATGCATTTCCAAATCGCCCATCTTGTTCATCATATGATGTATTACAGTATGTACCGCTTCAATTTATATTCAAATGCCTCCCCATTCTGAATGTAAATTGTAGTGACAAGAAAATGAATTCATTGTCAAATTACAATTACATCTCATTATTAAGAGCAAAATCTGTGATTTTCAAAACCTATAGCTCAGTAGAAACACATACTACGATAATAAAATAAATAACCGCATATGTAGGAACGGGAACGTTACTGTTTAACCATGCGTGTATAACGACAGTCTTAAGTATGTAAATACAAGAAACATGATTTAATCCGGCTCGTGGCGGGTACAAGCAGCGTCCGTAGCCGGCAGGCTCCACATCCTTCAACTCTGCAGAAGAATAAGACAGAAAATGGGAGGGAATTGAATCTTTGGTGTCTACATCCATCTGAATTAATGTTCCAGCAGCGCTACTGGGCTGCCCACTAGCCGGCGTGTTATCAGAGCGAATTTTCAGACGAATAAGCTCCCGCCAGCAGATTTTCCCGAGGTGTGCTCCACATGTTCTGCAATGGTACGATTCATCAAGGGCACTGAACGGTAGTCAAGGCCCAGGGGAAGCATTTATATGTTATATGGATTTGTCGGGTGGCACAAATTTGAGAGCTCTCTGTACTGACCTGGTTAGCTCCGGATAGTTGATTTTCAACGGCAAAGCAAAACGAACCTACCGGACAAGTTGTATTTTTGTGGGTTGTGTGTTTACAGTCGTTTTAACATTTAAAATTATAATTCATTGGTAAAAAAGCAGCATTGTACATATTTTCAAATGTAGATTTATGGAAATATGCAACGTGTGTTTGCAGCTGTGAGATTTTCTTGCCTTGGCTCAACATTGCAGATGGTGCAGACTTGGAAGACGGACAAAAACAGTCATGAGAGCAACCGGCAACACAATAGTGACACCATCAGGAGAGAAACATTAAACGTGTATTTCATCTTCTGATATAAACCACACACACACACACACACATACACTGCTGACAACAACGTTGTCGAGCATACTGACAGTTTTAATCACGAGAACAACACAAGCACTCAAAAATAAAAGTTTGAAAAGAAAGAAAATATGGTCTGCATTGGCTCTGATTTCCTCGGGCAATTTGGAAATGATTGACATCTTCAATTAAAGCAACAAGAATGTGACGGGATGCCGGTTGTGAAAGGTCCGGCTACACAAGCTTGTACATTAGCATATGCTTAATGATTCAGGAAAATCAATTCATAAGGGGTCTTGAAAGGTAAAATCATAATTGGTTCCTCTCACCCATGTCAAAAGTGTTGCCGATGATACTTAGAAACTGCTGCTTGGCAAGGTACAAGCTACTCATAATCTTAAGGAGACCAATTTAACTACAGTCAAGTCGCTCTGTTTTTAACATGTTCAGCAATATAAAATGTATCAAGCCTCTAAAGCGAAGGGCACTCTCTATAAAACATATGAGTGATTATACAGTATATTTGCAGGTACATTTGGTGTACAGTCTATTTTTTCTGCTTTTTCAAATGGTTATATTTTCATTTTGGTTCACAAGATGTTACAGGCCATAACAAAATAATAATTTCTGCAAAAAGCGTCTGGTGTAAGGTCAACACTGTTATGCTGCGTTTACACCAACCGCGGTAGAGGCGTCAAGCGCGAGTGATTTCAATGTTAAGACGCATTTCCACCTCATTCGCGCATCTAGCTCACGTGAACTGAGCGTTGTGCGAGGTACGCGCGAATGGTGCTTTTTGTGCATTTTGTGTTTGATGCGAATTGCCGGCTGGCGCCCGAGTTGAAAAATTTTTACTTCGGCGGACATTTCGTGCTGCGTTAAACAATAAGGAGCCTGCTTGCTGCTGTGGAGGCAGCCCCGCCCTGAGTCACTAATTCAACATGACGGAACGCTTGATATTTTCCGTAAGCAGTCACCTGGAGCTATACGACACAAGTTCTTATTTCTATAGGGGTTATTCGATCTACGTCATCAATGTTCACGGCGGCCATATTGTTGACATACTGTACAACTGTCAGTCTGTCAATTGACAAGCGAGGCAGTGTGGGTATTATGCATTGTATTATCGGTGTCATTTTAAACCGCGTGATGGTGTGTGGTGTAATACACGGATGTTCTAACAACAGCAAAAAGAACCTGGGAATTAGTTTAATGCGATGCCGACTGTCAGAAAACATGAAAGGAAGAAGACAGAGGAGGCTAAAAATAGCGCTGTAAACCGTGTGTTCGCGCCAGAAGTCAGAAAAGACGTAAAACATGGGAGGAGAGAAGGCTGTCTCCTGTGGCTGTTCGAACATATTCAACCACATGTGTTTAAACTACAAAAGCTTGGCAAGCCGACCGGACGTGACATGGGGGCATGGCAACATCGACGATTCCATTTTTTAATTCGGAGTTCGAGGTTGTGACTCAATTTTGATCGATTTCGATTTTAAAAAATCGTGAAATTGTGACATCCTTAATTGTTATCACATGTTACATCTTGTAATCCAAGATAATGGGCCCTATTTTAACGATCTAAGCACATTGTCTAAAGCGCACAGTGCAACGTCTAAATGGGCGTGTCTGAATCCACTTTTGCTAATTTAACGACAGGAAAAATGGTTTGTGCGCCGAGCGCATGGTTGAAAAGGGTTGGTCCTATTTTTTTTATAGGATTAATGGGAGTATTTTGGGCGTAACACGCAATAAACCAATGAGAGTCTCAGCTCTCATCCCCTTTAAAAGCCAGTTACGCTGGCGCTATGTCTAATCCCTATTTAGATGACTGACTTTGTAAACTGAAAAACTAAGCGGAGGAAGAAGATCCAGTTTAAGATTAATGTTAAATAATTGTGTTGTTTTTCACTTGTATTGAAATAGTTTTTTTTTTTTATTAAAACCTTTAAAACCCGTTTTCTTTTAGTCATGGAAGTAAAAAGCAGGCTTTTAATTGCTTTAAATGTATGGCTATCCAATATCATCAAAAAATTATTTACAAGTATGTAAGAAAAGGTTTGTACTCAAAAAATACTTTATTTGTAACAAACAGGAGATAAAGAATTTACAAACGGCTCTCCGCATGTTTCAGCACTTGGATAGCGTCACAAGATTTTTTAAGCATTACTTAAAATGTTTCTCATCTCACCATATCCGCAGATACAGAGTCATCATATACAATAAATCCGTGAGGTAGCATTTACAAAAAAACATTTAAAAACAGATGCATTTGTTTAAAGGAAAGCATTTATTTACTTACCAGGCTACAGGTGAAGCAGCTCTTTGCGCCTTCTAACGTCTCATAATTAGTCCTCATTTATGTCCAAGAGACTCAATAATAATCTTTTACATTCAATCCTTTAATCTTTCATATTTAAAAGCATTTTTTGCGCTGCTGCGCATTCATGTATGTGATAAACAAACCCGCGTTTTCGTCCAGTTTATAGGCGCATATTACTAATGCGCTCTTTAAATAACAAAAAAACATATTGCGCCATTGACTTTACACTTTAGACCAGGTTTTTGTTGGTCAATGGCGCAGTCTATTTTAGTTGCCTCAACATGCACCAACAATGCACCTAAACACACCTCATTATCAGACCAGAACGCCCATGGACGCAAAAGGGGGTGCAAATGCATTTGCTATTTAAACAATGTGGCGCTAAACGTGAAAATGATAATTGCGCAGAGTGAAAACTAGCAAAAGACACTTGCGTCGCACATTGCGCCGGGTGTAAGATAGAGGCCAATTTAATATAACCCCCCCAACCCGTTGAAGGGATCCCATCGCACCCCCCCCCACAAAAAAATATGACATAAAACAATCTTAAACTTAGAATTTAAACTAAACAAAACATATTAAAGGCATGGTGTACGATCTCTGAAAGCACATGTTGACATTTGAAATCACCTAAACAAACACACCCCTACCCCAATACTGTACCTTCTTTTGATAGACCCGTCCCACACATATGCAACCCAGGCAATGATGTCGGTTAGTAGAAACACGCCCTTTACTGCTGATTGGCTACAAGTGTGTTTTGGTACTCGGCCCGACACCCTTTTCCAAAGCGTTTCTCAAAAATCGTGCACCCTGCCTTTAAATGACACAATGTATTGCTGTTGATTAGAAGCCTTTTTTTAATTAATTACACAGAACTTATGATAATTTAATGTATTTTATAAAATGTCATTAAAGGCGGGGTGCGTGATTTTTGAAAAACACTTTGGAAAAGGGAGTCGGGCAGAGTACCAAAACACACTTGTAGCCTATCAGCAGTAAGGGGCATGTCTTCTAACCGACATCGGTGCCTGGGTTGCGTATGTGTGGGGTGGATCTATCAAAAGAAGGTCCAGATTCTATTGGGGTAGGGGTGTATTTGTTTAGATGATTTTAATTGTCACATTGGCTTTCAAAGATCATGCACCCTGCCTTTAAACTGGGGCACCATCTCACAACGTGCCCCACCCTCCCACTTTGAGAACCACTGTAACCAAACATGAACAGATACTTTTACTTTAGCTAAAAAGTATTTATTTCCACACTCATGTTTTTCTAAACCAATATATTGTTATTTTCGAAAGAAAACAGAACAATTGGGGGATTTTCATGCTTTTTTCATGTTATTTGATATAATTTAAAAACAAAAACGAGGTTGTACAAACTCGAGTTAGGCAACAGTTCACAAAATAAAACTTGAACACCAAATACAGTAAAATTACAACACACAATGCAACTTTTTTTAAAAAAAGTACAGTGGTCCAATAAAACATTTCTTTATCAGCTTTTCTAATTCATTTAATTATTTAAATGAGTTTAGGACAAGGATGGTCATGTAATGCCACCAATCAGCAAAAAGAGGTCTGTATAGCCGTCCCTCACATTTGTCATTATTTAGTTAAGGAGGGGGGAGTACTCTGAATTAAGGCAAAAATTTCTCCCATCGGACAGCACGCCTAATATGCTTTATCATCATGTCTGATTACTTGTTAAAAAAAAACTTTTCTAGGATTGGAAATCCAAATGTCCTGATATTCCATATAGGTTTTCCACGAGCGATTAATATTCTGACACATTAAAACGCTATCATTAGATGTCACTAAATCATACGATCGAAAACAACAGAATACGGATTCAATCCTAATCATATGTGTTTATATTACATTAATCTGATTGTTAGTTTATAGCTCTGTAACTTTTAAACCCATTTTTCTCCATTCAGTGTTAGCTAATGCTGACCAAGTTGCCGGTCCCAAAAAAAGTTCTTCTTAATTTGTCTCAGTTTCTCATTATGCAGGAGAACTTGCCCTTGATAAATCCTTAATTGAATTAATGAATACTCAAATTAGACTAATACCGAGCTATTAGTAACATGATTGAGTTCTGCATCTTTGAGGATGCCAGCCGGCCGTAACTGCGTCACGTGTTTAAAGAAGCATCTTTATAACCTTCTCAAAGGTTCGGTTTAACTTTATCTCACCTGGTTTAGACTGTTGGTGTCCCACAAAGCACTCGCACTCGTTCACACACACACCTGGCTCAAAACGCGGGGGAGAGATCGGGGTTGCCCTCTTTATCTCGCTCGCTATCTCTCTGGTGTCTCTAACTGAAAGTCGTGGTCGTGATCTACGATGCCAAACGCACCGCAAAGGGAACCCCACCTGGCAAACAGGAGCATCCACCTGGTAGGGCATTCAAATGCTTCTGTGCAACAAGCATTTACAAGGTCTGAGCGAAACCGAAATGGGCCTCGAACAGATGCGGAGCTGCAGGCACGGTTTGAGCCGAGATAAAGTGCCATCGAAGTGGTCTGCAATGTACCAAATGTTCGTTTCATTGCTCGGTTATTGCTTAGCAACAAGACGGCCAAGTCACAGCAAGCGCTTTGAGCAGATTTCGCAAATAAAAGAGTGTACATAAGACAAAGTGCGCAATAAACACTTGTTTTCTACCGGCTTGGGTGTCTGTGAATGAAACAATTGCATGATAACATATTGCTTGAGATCAAAGTCTAAATAATTATTTTCACTTGTGTTGTGCGAACATGTTGTTATTCTTGAGATAAACGCAGAATAACTGAGAATTTTTGACAGTGTGCATTACCTTTTTATTTATAATAAAAGTTATTTTATATCTTTACTAGTAATGAGTTGCTGTAACTTATAAAAATAACATTGCTTAACTTATTTTACACTCTCAGAAAAAATATGTATATAAAGGAAAGTATATGAAGGTACAAATGTTGTCACTGTGGCGGTACACTGCAAAAAATTATTTTCAAGAAAAGAAATTCCAAGTATTTTTGTCTTGTTTTCAGTAAAAATATCAAAAATTTCTTAAATGAAGATGCATTTTCTTGATGAGCAAAATGACCCATGAAAATAAGTCTAGTTTTTAGACCAAAAACATCAAATCTAAGTGATTTTGTGCATAAAACAAGCAACAAAAAAATATGCCAATGGGGCAAGCAAAAAAATCCCGAACATTTTTCCTAAACACTAAATTCAAGAAAAATCCATGAAAAATTAGCTCACCCCATTGGCAGGTTTTTTTGCTTGTTTTATGCACAAAATCACTTAAATTTGACATTTTTGGTCTAAAAACTAGACTTATTATCTTGGGTCGTTTTGTTCATCAAGAAAAAGCATCTTATTTTAAGAATTTTTAGATATTTTTACTGAAAACAAGACAAAATTACTAAGAATTGTTTTTCTTGAAAATCAATTTTTGCAGTGTATATAATTCATATAAAAATGACACTGCAAAAAAATGATTTTCAAGAAAAAAAATCTTAGTATTTTGTCTTCTTTTCAGTAAAATATAAAAAAAATCTTAAATTAAGATGCTTTTTCTTTATGAGCAAAACGACCCAAGAAAATAAGTCTCGTTTTTAGACCAAAAATATCAAATTTAACTGATTTTGTGCATAAAACAAGCAAAAAAAATCTGCCAATGGGGTAAGCAAAAAATCTTGAACATTTTTCTTAAATACTAAATTCAAGAAAAATTCATGAAAAATTAGCTTACCCATTGGCAGATTTTTTGCTTGTTTTATGACATTTTTGGTCTAAAAACTAGACTTATTTTCAATCTTGGGTCGTTTTGTTCATCAAGACAAAGCATCTTATTTTAAGAGTTTTTAGATATTTTTATTGAAAACAAGACAAAATCACTAAGAATTTTTTTCTTGAAAATCAGTTTTTGCAGTCTACATATTTTATATACAAATTACACTGCAAAAAAAAATGATTTTCAAGAAAAAAACTCCTAGCATTTTGTCTTGTTTTCAGCAAAAATATCCCAAAAATTCTTAAATTAAGATGCCCCTTCCCGATGAGCAAAACGACCCAAGAAAACAAGTCCCGATTTTAGACCAAAAATACCAAATTTAAGTGATTTTGTGCATAAAACAAGCAAAAAAAAAATCTGCCAATGGGGTAAGCAAAAAATCGTGAAAATTTTTCTAAAACACTAAATTCAAGAAAATTTCAAGAACATTTTGCTCACCCCATTGGCATATTTATTTATTTTTTTTGCTTGTTTTATGCATAAAATCACTTAAATTTGATATTTTTGGTCTAAAAACTACACTTACTTTCTTGGGTCGCCCTGCTCACCAGGAAAAAGCATCTCAATCCAAGAACCCTTAAATACTTTTACTGAAAACAAGAAAAAAACACCAAGAACATTTTTTTCCTGAAAATCATTTCTTGCAGTGTAGGACCTTTTTAAAAAGTAACGTCCTAACTTTTGTACCTTTTTTCTGAGAGTGTATATTTACAATTGTGCACTTTGCAGATGCTTTTATCCAAAATGACTTTGCATAACAAGATATACATTATTTTTATTAGTATGTGTGTTCCTTGGGTTTGAACCCATGACCTTTTGCGCTGCTAATGCAGTGCTTTACACTAAGCTATTTATTTAAAAGCATAAGTTATCATGATTTTATTGATCACATCATTTCTGCAGCATACAGTATATTTGCATTATTGATTTTATATTCGAGCTGTGGGATACCCTTTTAAGCTTGTAAGCTTTTAGAGTTTGACCACCTGTGGTTAAAATAAAAGATGCATTAAGATTCTTCACCTTTTATCTTACACAGAAAGAATAATGACTTAAAGGTTTGTAAGGTGAGTAAATAAAGACATACATCTTCGAGTAAGCTATCCTTTTTAGGCAAAATATGCACTTTATGCACTTCTGCGAGAACTTGCCAAGAATAGCACAAGCTTGAACTTTACTTATTTTCGTAAAGCACAAATGCATTCGTAGCACCTGAGATCTATTAATTCAAGTCTCTGTGTCAGCTATATATTTTCACAGTCGCTGTAATCTTTTTGTGCTTGTTTTAATGCCCCGTCCACCAATTACTTAGAAGCAGAGATTAAAAATGCATGGACAAAGGACAGTTTAAATATGCACACTTTGTCTTTTGATATTTTAGAAGAGGTAAGTGAACAGTAATGTGTGGACGAGGACTATTTCGTGCTTGAGAAACTCTAGGCCACAGGGCACAAAGAATGAGAAATTGAAATAGCATGAGAGAAACATGCTGAGAAACAGCCAGGACGTTCTTTTAACGTACTTTCGGACATTCTTTGAAATGTCAAAATAAATGACCGAGTTGAGAAAACGGCGACAGACTCTTTTCAAAGAGCAACATGTTTGGGCTTTTATTAAAGGTATGAGATTCTCGTGGAGTCCCTGAGCGTTTTGTACCCGTGAATAAAACGCAGTGAGAAACTGAAGCAATGAGAAATTAATTGCTTTTCCAAGATTGTCAAAAGTTCAGCACAAAGGTTACACCACATGTCTTCTACTTGAGCCGTTGAGTCAGAAAATGACTAGTTATAGTTGAAAAATAATAACAGTAATAATACTGAGATTTGATTTGAACTGCTAGACAAATACACATAATTTGATCTGTTTGTATTATGCATATTAAACTCAAAGTGTGAACATAAAAAACATTTTACTTTAAATACACATTTCTGTTCTTATTGCAGCGATTCGTAAACGCACATCAATTAAACGTAAAAAAGTGTTGGTCTTAATTTTTCATTAAAATGTAATCATTTTCTCTGACTTTGAACCAATGTTTTAATTTAAAAACAAAACATATAATTTTGAACACCCATCTATCAATAGAGAATAGAAAGAAGTCAATATAAGTTTGAGGGATAGTTCATCCAATAATGAATATTCTGTCATCATTTACTTAAGTTATTATAAACCTGTATAAATGTCTTTGTTTTGCTAAACACAAAAAAGAAATTTAGAAAAATGTTTGTATAAACAAATCTGGGACACCATTGACCTTAACAGTGTAATTTTTTCTACTATGGAAGTCAGTGGTGCCCCAGATCTATTTTTTTTTAAATATCTTTTTTTTTTACTTACACTCAAGTTGTTCAAACCTGTATAAATTTCTTTGTTTTGCTTAACATATAGTAAGATATTTTGAAAGAGCAGTTTGAGGAAAAGGTCTTTACACTCGTAGCTCTCGAGTCGCAGGTCTTTACACTCACAGGTCTTGAGTCGCGCAGGTGGAGTCGCGGGTCTTTACACTCCTAGGTCTCAAGTCGTGCAGGTGGAGGTCTTGAGTCGCACAGGAAGATTTGCGGGTCTTTACACTCGTAGGTCTTGAGTCGCACAGGAAGATTCGCGAGTCTTTACAATCATAGGTCTCGAGACGTGCAGGTAGAATCGCGAGTCTTTACACCCGTAGGTCTCGAGTTGCGCAGGTAGAATTGCGGGTCTTTACACTCATAGGTCTTGAGTCGCACAGGTAGAGTCGCGGGTCTTTGCAATCATAGGTCTTGAGTCGTGCAGGCAGAGTCGCAGGTCTTTGCACTCATAGGTCTTGAGTCGCGCAGCTAGAGTTGCGGGTCTTTACACTCGTAGGTCTTGAGTCGCACAAGAAGAGTCGCGAGTCTTTACACTCGTAGGTCTTGAGTTGCGCAGGAAAAGTCGCGGGTCTTTACATTCCTAGGTCTTCAGTCGCAAAGGAAGAGTCGCGGGTCTTTACACTTGTAGGTCTTGAGTCGCGCAGGTGGAGTCAAGGGACTTTACACTCGTAGGTCTCAAGTTGTGCAGGAAAAGTCACGAGTCTTTACACCCATAGGTCTTGAGTTGCGCAGGAAAAGTTGCGGGTCTTTACACTTGTAGGTCTTGAGTCGCACAGGAAGAGTTGTGGGTCTTTACACTTGTAGGTCTTGAGTCGCACAGGAAGAGTCGTGGGTCTTTGCACTCATAGGTCTCGAGTCGTGCAGGTAGAGTCGCGGGTCTTCGCACTCGTAGGTCTTGTGTCGCGCAGGTGGAGTCGCGGGTCTTTGCACTCATAGGTCTCGAGTCGTGCAGGTAGAGTCGCGGGTCTTTGCACTCGTAGGTCTCGAGTCATGCAGGTAGAGTTGCGGGTCTTTACACTCATAGGTCTTGAGTCGCACAGGAAGAGATGCAGGTCTTTGCACTCATAGGTCTTGAGTAGCGCAGGTAGAGTTGCGGGTCTTTACACTCATAGGTCTTGAGTCGTGCAGGTAGAGTTGCGGGTCTTTACACTCATAGGTCTTGAGTTGCACAGGAAAAGTTGCGGGTCTTTACACTTGTAGGTCTTGAGTTGCGCAGGAAGAGTCGCGGGTCTTTACACTCATAGGTCTTGAGTTGCACAGGAAAAGTCGCGAGTCTTTACACTCATAGGTCTCGAGTCGTGCAGGTAGAGTCGCGGGTCTTTGCACTCGTAGGTCTCGAGTCGCACAGGAAGAGTTGCAGGTCTTTACACTTGTAGGTCTTGAGTCACACAGGAAGAGTCGCGAGTCTTTACACTCGTAGGTCTTCAGTCGCACAGGAAGAGTCGCGGGTCTTTACACTTGTAGGTCTTGAGTCACGCAGGGTGAGTCAAAGGTCTTTACACCCATAGGTCTTGAGTTGCGCAGGAAAAGTTGCAGGTCTTTACACTTGTAGGTCTTGAGTCGCACAGGAAGAGTTGCGGGTCTTTGAACTCATAGGTCTCGAGTCGTGCAGGTAGAGTCACAGGTCTTTGCACTCATAGGTCTTGAGTCGCACAGGAAGAGTCGCGAGTCTTTACACTCGTAGGTCTTGAGTCGTGCAGGTAGAGTCGCGGGTCTTTACACTCATAGGTCTCGAGTCGTGCAGGTAGAGTCGCGGGTCTTTACACTCATAGGTCTTGAGTTGCGCAGGAAAAGTTGCGGGTCTTTACACTCGTAGGTCTTGAGTCGCACAGGAAGAGTCGCGTGTCTTTACACTCATAGGTCTTGAGTTGCGCAGGAAAAGTTGCGGGTCTTTACACTCGTAGGTCTTGAGTCGCACAGGAAGAGTCGCGAGTCTTTACACTCATAGGTCTTTAGTCGCACAGGAAGATTTGCGGGTCTTTGCACTCATAGGTCTCGAGTCGTGCAGGTAGAGTCACGGGTCTTCGCACTCATAGGTCTCGAGTCGCGCAGGAAGAGTCGCGAGTCTTTACACTCCTAGGTCTCGAGTCGCACAGGAAGATTTGTGGGTCTTTGCACGAATAGGTCTTGAGTCTTTACACTCGTAGGTCTTGAGTTGCACAGGAAGAGCCGCGGGTCTTTACACTCATAGGTCTTGAGTTTTGCGTCTTTACACTTGTAGGTCTAGAGTCGCGGGTCTTCGGACTCGTAGGTCTTGAGTCACGCAGGTAGAGTTGCGAGTCTTTACACTCGTAGGTCTCAAGTTGCGCAGGAAAAGTTGCGGGTCTTTACACTCTTAGGTCTGAAGTCGTGCAGGTGGAGTCGCCGGTCTTTACACTCATAGGTCTTGAGTTGCGCAGAAAAAGTTGCGGGTCTTTACACTCGTAGGTCTTGAGTCGCACAGGAAGAGTCGCGGGTCTTTACACTCATAGGTCTCGAATCTCAGGTGTTAACACTCATGGGTTTTTACACAAGGCGGGCTGCACACGAGGGTTGTCGCCAGCGCTGATGCACGGTTTAAGTAAAAGTGTAAACCCCAGCTAATTTAAAGAGCTGGACACGGCTTAGCAATTAGCAAAACAAAAGCCTGAATGATGTCACTGGTACACGTATTGAAACTGCGATCTAGTCACTACACGCTTTAAGTGATATAAAGTGCAATAAAAAAACGAATGAAGTGCAATAAAAACAAACTTTAGCTAGAGCACATAAGTAAATAAAGCAAGCACTTGCTAACAGAGAAAAACAGAACACGCTAACACGAGCTAACAAATACAAACAGAGCCAAACTATAACACTTAATAGTCAATCAAGTATATTAACTAAACAAGCAAGCAAGTTTTCTTAAATCACAACAGATAGTAGTCTAGGCAATAGAAAAGCAAGGTAAACGAGGTATATAGCAAACTCACGTAGTACTGTGTTCCCTTCCAGACGAGTCGCTTTCTCCTGATCTGGGGCTCCATAGAATTACATAGTAGGAAAAAATACTACACTCTAAAAAGTGCTGTATTGGTTCAACCCAGGGTTGGGTCCGTATTGCACAAAACACACTGCTGGGTTAAAATGACTCAACTGCTGGGTTGTTTTAAACCGACTGCTGGGTTATAGTTACCCAACCATTAGTGAATAAAAGTCAATGGTGCTCCAGATTTTTATTTTTTTATCACAAATATTTTTCAAAACAGAACAAAGAAATGTATACAGGCCTGGACCAACTTAAGGGCGAACAAATGAGGACAACATTTTCTTTAATAGAGACTTTACTGTGTAATTTTTCACGGTGCAATCAGTTCCTGATACTGTAGATAAAATTAAGTCTATTCAACTTAGTACTGATCATGTAATGGTTCGTTATGAAACTCATAAAAGTGAATCAGATGGATTCAGATTAGTTTTAATGAAGTAAAAAGCGTCTGAAGACTTAGTTGAGTGATGGTGCTGAAGATCCTTCAAACTGGTGCTTCACACAATGACATGTGTGATAAACTCCTGATTTATTTTCAAAACAGCCATTTCGCCTTTCTCCTCCTTTTAGTGCCAAAACAAAAAAAACGCATTTGACCCTCTTAATGAGGATTTACTCTGTAAAACCAGAGTTGTTAAAAGCTTTTGCCAGTCTTACTATTTCCAATTAAGCTCAAGATGGTCTATGGTTTTGTTCTCGGATCGAATGTTTGCGAGTCAGCACGACGGTGTCGTAATCGAAGTTCTCATCCAGATGAAAAGGAAGAACCATATCGCTTTCATTCTATAAAGACAAAGACATCATATAGCAGGTTAATTCAAGGTTTTACGCATTTGGTAGATGCTTTCATCTAAAGAAACGTCATGCAAGGCATACATTTTTATCAATACGTGCGTTTCCGGAGAATCTAACACACAATTATTTGTTGCTGACGCAATGCAATACCAATTATGCTATAGGAGTTCATGTGAAATACAGTCGTTGTGTGTACCTGATCCTCAGCAGTTTGTGTTTTGTCTGTGCTTTGGTCTGTGAAAGTAGATGACATCTCCAACAGCGTGTGATGACAGAGAGATGAAGCAGACGCATCTAGATGCTCTTCAACTTCACCAGGTAATACAGATGTGCCTGGCAAAAGTGGACGAATCACACAAAAAGACATTTGCATGGATAATACACTTTATTATTTACTATTTAATACTTATAAAGCTGTTCTAGTACTTGATTTATTTCAGACAAAACACAGTTATGGCCCCTGCACTCAATGATTCAGAGTTTAAACGAAGAAAATCTTGCTTAAACTAACCCTGTAAGTAAACATATCAATAAAATGATTTTTGTGTATCTTTTATGTATCTACTTTTTATCTTGTTCTTGTGTGTTTGAGAGAGACATCGCACTTGGCAGAAATGCGACGGATGCTGATCTTAATTAAACATCCAATTACCAACACAGTGAAATTCATACTTTCAGCTGCTAAATGCAGACCAGGCATCTGACGGCATAGCATGCATTTTTCCATTTGTGCACTGTGATCTTCAAAAAATCCCCACCAAGAAAACAAGATCATAAAGGAAACACAGAAAGGAGATTTTCACTGCTAATGACTCTGAAGGCCATAAGCCCCCTTGACTGGCGCGGAGAGGCGTTTCATTAAAACCGCAGGTACCCTGCCATTAGACCACCGGCCCTTGATCGGATTTGACAAGGCCGCCTTCACGCCACCTTCCCCTTGACCCGACTGAAGATTCCTTTGGACGGCAAAGGCCGGTCATTAAACCTCGATGTAAAGGCAATTATTGCTGTCGTCTCCGAGTTGTGCGCCCGCCTTCACTTTCTCTCTAACTTGGCGCTCTCCATTTTTTGCAAAGCCCAGCAGTGGCGTGATTATTCATGCTAATTACGCTAAAGTTCTGCATCCACCTTTTTGTTATTCAGAGGGTTTGACTGGCATTCTAACCACGACACCTAATGAATTTTACATACCTCTCCCTTCTTCTGTATTAACCCCTTTGATCACAAAAAACACCACAGGCCATAAACGACTAGTTGTGAGGTTAACTCATGTAGTTTTATTTTTCTAGTTTTAATATTTTGCAGCATTTATAATACGGTGAGATTTGATAACGTTGAATGCAATGAAAAAGCAATGAAAGGTCACGTTCTTTCTGTGTTTCTGAAGCTTTGATTGTGTTTACAGTGCGCAATATTACATGTGTCCACGTTTCACGTGTATAAAAGTGGTATTTTTCACATAATTTACTTATCTGTATAGCACTGTTTTCACTGTCCTCAAAACGGGCTGATTCCTTGTTCTATGAAGTCCCTCCTTCAGAAATACGTAACGAGTTCTGATTGTGTAGTTTGTTTAGTGTGCTGTGATTCGATAGCAGCTTAGCTTACCGTTAGCTTAGCTGGGGACTGATGTATTCCTGTGGGCGGAGTTTAGTCAAAAAACTGTTCTAGTGATGTCATTAAAGCAGGAAGTAGAGGGCTGTAGTCCAAACCGGCCGTCCGTCTGTTAGTTTTTCAGCATTTTGGTTAATGCCAATACAATTGTCCATGTTAAAGGTCACATTCTGTCTGATTCCATTTTTTAAACCCTAGTTAGTGTGTAATGTTGCTATAATAGCATAAATAATACCTGTAAAATGATAAAGCTCAAAGTTCACTGCCAGGCGATATATTTCCTTTAACAGAATTCGCCTTTCAAAGCCTACAGCGAACGTCCGGTTTGGACTACAGCTCTCTACTTCCTGCTTTAATGACGTCAGTAGAACAGTTTTTTCAATAAACTCTGCCCACAGGAATACGTCAGTCGCCAGCTAAGCTAACGGCAAGCTAAGCTCCTATCGAATCACAACACACTAAACAAACTACACAATCAGAACTCGATACGTATTTCTGAAGGAGGGACTTCATAGAACAAGAAAGACATCAACCTGTTTTTAGGACAGTGAAAACATCAGTATAGAGATAAGTAAATTGTGTAAAAAATACAATCACAATCAAAGCTTCAAAAACACAGAAAGAACGAGACCTTTAACTAATCAACATATATTTTTATATAACTTAACAAATTAAGGTAAACAATTTCAACAGGTTATGTTCAACTTATCACATAAATTGTAACTTATTTTGCCCTTCATGACAACTGTGTGGGGGGTGAATGTTTTTTGTAACTCCTCTGTTTAAATTATATTAAGTCTTAAAGTTCTGCATAATTAAGGGCGTGGCCACTTGAGTGACAGGTGAACTGCCATTGCAGTCACTGAAGTCGAGCTAGATGGGCATGGTTACAGTAACCAGCCACCTCACCTTCACCCACTTTCCGCCTATTTCCCATTTTCGGTTATCCAGGGGGATGCGTGTTGAAGCGCAGCCAACATGGCGACGGCGGGCACCGCCTACTATTGGCTTCAAAATAAAATTAAATTAGTTAAATTAGAGCCTTATTTTTTTAAGTACGCAAATGCATTTTTTACATTTTTGCTCGCAGGCTACAAAAATGTGCATTGTTAGTTTATGATATTACAGTTTTTTACGATTCCTTACACACAAAATCTTTTCGTGTCACACAATTTTTGAAACCTCTCAATCAAAGTGCAAAACTACATGCCAAATCTTCAAAACCATAATCTATTTCTCAGCCTTTGACTCAGTTTTCAGTTGCATAAAACACTTTTGTCAAAACACTACACACAATTCTCTACCTAAAACACAAAGATCTATGAGGAAGTGACTTGCTTTCCTTTTCCAAACACAACCAAATCAAAATGCTACACTTATTCACCAGGTCAGACAGACACACTCCTCACATGTGCAAACACTAAATGCTTAACTGATCACTAACCAATCACTGCTTTACTTTACAGTAGTATAGATAGGCCTATAAATAGGTCAAATGTCAGATTACCGGTTTTGGCAATCTGTTGCCAACTGTTGTTTCACGCTTCCGTTACAGTGACAGAACAGGTCACAACGTAAATCTTTATTGGCTGTTTTAAGTCTCCTGAGATATCATTTTTACTCCAATTCAGGTGTTTTCAGTACTCAGATCATGATATGAGGTACGTGATTTTCACTTTCTGATTGACTGTCCGTGCTAAGCATTAAGTCATTACATTCCAACTCCACAAAAGCGGTGCTAATCCAGGGTTTCATAACCCAGGGGTTAATTTCAGAGATAACCCCACTTCTAAATTACAAGTGTGAAACGCTGCTTAACCTACGGTTAAAACGGGTTTAGACAAAGATAAGCTGGTGTTAAGCGCAGTGTGAAAAGCCCTTAAGACAGAAAGTCTGATCCAACCTACCATATTTATACAGAGTTAAATCTTAGTTAAAAATTACAGCTTGACTTGAAAGCAGTTGTGAAGACCCCAAAACCTCCGGGAAAAAGGGTAGGCCCTCTTCTGAACATTATGCCTCTCTAATCCAAAAATGTTTTTATTATTTTTCTATTAAACTGGTCATTTGAGTTTAAATGAGTCTGTCTGGTGCAGAAGAAAAGAGCTGGCTCATGTGCCGTCTCATTAGAAGCCCATACGACGAGCGTTAAGCCTCTCACAGCCAGTGTTTGCCCCCGGCTCTATCGACGAGGGAGCGGGTTAGAAATTTGCATTCACTGAATGCGTTTAATGAATGGTAATATATTTAAATCAAGCCGTACGACAGCCTTAATTACAAAAATATAGTGTGCATATGATATCCATTAAAAGTGAGCTGAGCTCATGCAATCCTTACATATCCATATGAAAAGAATTAATTCGCATTATTTTTGCAGGTGATTTTAATATGTGAATCTGCATTACTGTGTATGTGAATTTCATGCGAATCAGTGATTTGCAAAATCGTATCTCATTTAAAGCTGTGAAATAAGAGGATGTGCACTGTACATATAGTACATACATATAAATATAGAAAATAAACACCTGTGACATCAGTGGTTTCTTCTTCGTCCTCCGAATCTCCCAAATAATTATCAAACTGCCATGAAAAAGAGTAAAAAAACAGATCAAATTTTGATAATTTTTTTGTACTTCATACATTATAATGATAATGAATGATACAATTCACTAGAGACTTCTCTTATGTTCTGTAGTATATCGGTCTTAAAGGGACAGTTCACCCAAAAATAAAAATTTTGTCATCATTTATTCACTCTCATGTTGTTACAAACCTGTATGAATTTCTTTATACTGTTAAACACAAAGAAAGCACCACTGCCTTCCATTATTATTATTATTATTATTAATATTTTTATAGTATTTTTCTTTCCTACTATGGAAGTCAATGGTGCTCATGTTTCTTGCTTGACTACAAATATCTTCCTTTGTGTTTAACAGAATAAAGACATTTTTGTGGCACTGTGGAAGTGAGTAAATGATTCATTTTGGGAAAACTGTCCCTTTAACTGATCATACATGCTGTAATGTAAAGACCTTTCTGCCATTTTAACTCAGTACTTGGTGTGCTTTCACATATTTGATCTGTTCCAAAACCTATTAAGCCGTCTTGCTGTTTAACATCCAATCATTTACCTTCACAAGTTTTTCTGGATTGGGCCTGGCAGCACCACCCAGTATTCCTCCAACACAACCAGCATCCAGCACCACCTTCAGTACAAACACACACACAGGCTCTTAAATTCACCCTCGTCATCTCATTTCACTTAATGATGCTCAAAAATGCCGGCACCCAGTGAACTAGCATGATTACGTTCGAAACGACATTACGATCAATACGACTGTTTTTCTCTCCCGGTGGTGTGGAGCTAAATATGGCAGAATCTCTTTTAGCATTGAGCGGCCTGCGCTGTTGGCCGATGTGCTTTGTGTTATTGACAGTAACTGGTGTTGCGGCTCGTCAAATCCCCGCTAAGATCAATATGCGAGCCAGGCAGAAGTCGTAAGCGTTGAGCGCTGACGTGGGGACAGATGACAAAATACACATCTCGATGAAAGCGTCCAAAACTGAGAGAGCGGACAAATACAGAGAAAGGGAAAATAAAAAGAGGGAATGTTAATGGTGCATGTCAGTACAAAAGTGACCATTATGATGCTAAACTGTTGCCAGGGTGTACTAGGATTTTTCTGAAGGAGGGTTCGGGTCTAAAAGTTTCATGTGTGCCTCGGATACGGGTCGAGTATAATATTAAATTGAATGTGTTTTTGCCAAATAGACCCGAGAAGACCCAAACTATCTTGTGTGTGTGCATCAAATCCTTTTCCAACCCCTCCTTTGTTTGCCAAGAGCTCTTGTGACATCATGTGGCTGGGGGTATTGTTTTTTGTTGAGACAGACCTGTCAATCAATCAATTTTGAATGTACATTTTTGCGGTTACTTTGGTGTCATCATCAGATAACAAATGAAAATAATTGAAGCAGCGAGTCAAATTGGTTGCGAGCCCACCGGGGTTTCTTTCTGCCTGACTGGTGCGTGTGGGGCTGCTAAATGCACACACATCGCTGCTGTTTTCATTCGGGTGCAGTCGGGTTATATATTTATTTATTTATTTATTTATTTATTTATTTATTTATTTATTTATTTATTTATTTATTTATTTATTTATTTATTTTTTATGCACCTCAGGTTCGGGTAAAAAGTGATTCGGGTCATTTCGGGTCGGGAACATTTCTTTGGAGCCGAGAAGACCTTTAGTTGCAACTAATTCTAATGCTGCATTCACACCAACCATGAATAGAGCATTTGTCGCATATAATTTATAATAATGTTAAGTATAATTAATGTTAAGTCAATGTAAAGATGGAGGTGTCGCGGCACGAATGAGGCATTTTGCGCGGTGCGGTAGATCTCTAGTTCGCGCGAATGACGCAAATTGAGTTTCTGGCGTGATGCACGCATTACGCGCAAAATGTTGTTTTTTGTGCATTTACGTTTTACACGAATTTGCGTCTGACGCCGAGTTGAAAATTTTGAGCTTTGGCGTCAATTCGTGCCACGTTAACCAATCAGGAGCCGGGATAGAGCGCCTGTAGTTGGTGTCCTGAAGGGTGATCCTCGCTCCAACACGGGACAACATCTCCAGAGCAAATACAAAGCCGTAACTCTCTCGATGAATGCATCAACATTAGCCATCTTGCAAACAGACAAACGCCTAGCACTTGCTGCTCCCACAAGAAGCGGATTTCGCCTCAGACGTGCGTCAATTTCGATTCAAACGCTTGCTTTTTATGCGCGTATATTTCGGTCTAGACACGCGAATGCATTCAAAATGTTCAAGCGGCAAACTAGATGCAGTAGACACAAATTTGATGGTGTGAATTCAGCATAAAATGTGAGTGGTTTGCCATGATGATGCTAGGTTGCTCTGTGTGGTTGCTAGGGCATTGCTTTGTAGTTTGTAGAGGCAAACCCAGCATCCGAAATCGCATACTGTGACAGTAGGTACTCATTGACCGTTAAAAGAGTAGGTACTATGTTGCACAAATTATTTCGGACGTAGTACATCCACCATGATAATAAATCATGTGACGTCGTGATAACAAGTTAGTTGTGCATTTTTTACTGAAATGACGTTAAACAAGTGCAATTTTAACACAAGGGGCATTTGTTTACTATATGTATTTGCATTTGAATAGAGATGCGTTACCGCTTTTGGACATTTTTTAATAAAACAACACCTCTAATTCTTCTTTCTCTCTCAGGAGGTTGCGGGATAGTACTCGCCTCACCTACTGTTTTTCGCCTGCTACATAGTAAGTATGGAAGTAGGCTGTTTTAGACGCAGTAAAACTTTCTTAAAAGTCTTCGCACCACTCGGCGGCCGTCTTTGCAACGCCTCTGGGTAGTTATTTCAGTCATGCAAGATTAAATGCAAGATCTCCCGGAGAGTCTTTATTGATTGATGATTGGTTCTTTTAACTGGAAGGCGGGACTTTAGTCGCCAGAGCGGCAGTATTGAGCATTGCATTATCCCCTATTCATAAGAGTGCTCAATCTTCTTATATCCAATATCTTTGGTTGAACGTTCTGGTTGCTTGCTTAGGACATTGCTAGGTGGTTGATAAGGTTACCCAGCTCGATTCTGGTTTCACAAAGGAAGATATTTTGAGGAGCAGTTTTGGAGCACCATTGACCTTCATAGAAAAAAACACTATTGAAGTCAATGGTGCTTGAATACTGCTTGATTACAAACATTCCTCAAAATATCTTTTTTATAGATTTATATGAATACATACATTTTGGAACAACTTCATGGTGAGTAAATGATGACCGAAATAATGACGTTTTTGTGTAAACTATCCCTTTAAGGCCAAATTGCAATACATAAGGCCAGTGATTTCAACCTCTGAAACCTCTAAACTTTAAGGCCCAAAAAGTGGAAGAACATCAGAAGAACCTGCATATTTGTGTGTGTAAGTGATAAACAGAGCAAAAGCCAATGCAGGAAACTTTGACTTTGATTGAAAGGTAAAAGAAAAAATCTGACTGATAAGAGCGGGCTGTCAGTTCAGATCTATAAGGTTTAGATCTATAATGCACTGACCTCTTCCTGATCAGTAGTCAGTGTGCTTTCCTCTCTTTCCATCTCTGACACTTCATCTTCTCTCTGTTCCTCTTGGCTGCTGTGGGACGAGTCTCCGTGTCTTCTGTGAGCAGTCACACGTGGACCCCTCACATCCTCTGGAGTTGGAATGAACAGTGAAGGTCACGGGTAGAAATTTGAGGATGTATCAGAGGACAGAAGACATGACTGGCATTCGGTAAGGCTTACCTGGGGTCAGGTAGGTGAAGGTGGAAAAAAACTGTTCATAGGTTTGCTCTGGGGCACTGCAGAACTGATCAAGAGCTTCGGTGATGGCCTGGTCATGGTCGTCTATATCTGAACCCTGAACTAAACCTGGCATCCTGTCCAATCTGTTAACATTCACAATAGCAGAGAAGAACATTATTTGGCATAAAGTCATATTGAATACAGTGTTCCCTGGGATCGAACCCATACCGTATGCGTTGCTAATTCAATGCTCCATACAAATTTGTTGGTTCCACTTAAAAAGTAAGTTACCTGATTGACTTAAAATTTTGAGTTAATTCACCTTAAAAATATTAGCTAACTCAAAACTGCTGTGTAGAAAAAATTGTTTCAAATAATATTTGTTAAGTTGAATTAACTCAAAATTTTAAGGCAACCAAGTAACTTACTTTTTAAGTTGAACAAACTTTTTACAGTGTACGCACAGGATAGTAACAGGAGACTGGAGTGAATCAAACAAGTCATTCCTATTAAATACATTTACAATTATGCGTTTGGCAGATGCTTTATCTAAAGCAACTTACAGTACAATACAAGATATTTTTTATCAGCATGCGTGATACTTATTCCCAGCCAGCCTGTTTTTAAAAAGTTGCCTGCAAGGATTTTTTGTGATTTTTACAAAATGCCTTCCAGGAAAATTCTCTTCTATAAATATATAAACAACATCCAAATATATCAAATGAAAGAACAGACCTTCTGCTTTCAAACAAACCAGCAAAACGGGGAAAATGTTTCATCTTATCTTCATTTGATCTCTTTTTATAACCTCTTACAAATGGGTAGGTTTTTAGCAAAAATCTGAAATAATAGCATTTTTGTAAAGGAAGATTTTTGTTAGAGATCAGATTCAGAACAATTATCAAAACATTCACAAATAATGTTTGCTTTCATTTTTTATAAATTAAGTAAGAGCACCATCTAGTGGATAGAGGATTTACAGATTACAGTAAAAACTCATCAGGAAAGCGTCATTGGCAGGTAAATGTTTTCTCCTAATTGACGAAATAACTTGTCAATGGCAGGGAAAGAGTTAAATATGAAAATCAAATTAGTTTGTTTTCTGTAACCGCAATACACAATGTTGAACGTAATGTGTGGAATTTTGTTTCAATATACCGATAAACATTTAGCTGTTTATGTTCACTTAAGCAAGAAAGAAAACTAAGTTTAGTCAGTCCTTCCAGAAAAACGCTGAGTTTTTTTGTGATTGTTGCAGGCAAAAATCCTTGATTTTGCGGCACGTTTTCTTAAAAAATGCGATGGAATATGCGGGATATTTATGCAATTTATGCGATGGAATTGCGGGAATTTGCAAAAATTGCGGAACTTGCAAAAACTGCAGAAACTTGCAAAAGCTGCAATGATGTTCACTTCACATAATCACGTCACTTTATAACGTTCCCATGGCAATAGAGGACACGGCTGTGCTTTTGGGAAGTAAATGCAACATTTTTCAACTTTCTGCTAATATATATGTGACTTCTTGCTACAAAAATGCGGAGATTATGAAATCATGCAAGCCCCGCATATTTTGTGCGCGGAAATATGTAATTAATGCGGCGAAAGTGCGTCATATTTGGAAAAAATGCAGCCCCGCATAAATATGCGGACTTTGGCTGATTATGCAATATATCGCGCGATCGCACAATCGCGTTTTTCTGGAGGGACTGTTCAGTGATCACGCATGTGTTATACATATACGAGCTATACACACTGATAAATGTCAAGAGTGTCCCACTGCTGTGTCCCACTTATCGAACTGTCATTATCATTTTATCAAAAAATAATAATAATAATATTTATATTGAGAAAATTATCGTTATTCAAGGACCTTTCAAGGACTTTCCAGGTCCAATTCAAGGACTAAATGTTACCTTTTAAGATACATTGTTACAGTTCCCTTTCGCGGGAACTCGGGCTGAGTCACTGCGGTGACACTTTGGGGACGCATCCAGGGGTAAGTCAAGTGCGTCTTAATGTGAATATCAAATTCAACCAATGCCGAGGCTTAACGACAAAGACAGGGTGACGTGGGAGCCAGGAAATATATTGTAATCTGAAATATTGCCAAAGACGGCATAACAGGGACACAGGAAGTAAGACAAGGGAGACGCACCGTCTCGTTCCCTTCTCAGGGAACAACACTTACATACATAACCCGAGACGTTTTCATGTGTCAAACACAACTATGCAAAAAAGCATTTTGGTATGAATCAAGGTTTGCATACAGAAGACATAAGCATTTAAAGCGAACAGTTTAGCACGTGTGCTTAAAACGTCTAGAATTTTTATGATATTATCCTACACTACACAGGGAATAATATGGATTTTTTTTTTTTAGAAAACTTCTTGCATAAAATAGATTCAAGTACTTGTAATTACATGTATCTATGTATGTATATTTTCAAAAACTTTCCAGGGCCTTGAATTTTTTCCCCCAGATTCACAAACTTTCAAGGATTTCAAGGACCCGTGCCTGTTATCGAATTATCACCCAGCACTACTTTACAGAAAATGTTGTGCTTCAAAAAAAAAATTATTTTAGTTTTTCTAATTTAGTTTTGCAACCGCCGGTGGATCTGTAGAGTTTAAGGGGGGAGTTTAAGAAATTCACAAAAACTAAATCAAGTGAAAATAAAACACGCTGTGTGTTTATTAAATATTTTGGCATGTGTGCACATTTTATTATGTTTAAAAATAAATAAAGTAAAGCTACAAGAAAGGTTTGCATGTGAAAAATTTACAAAATGCAAAAATGGATCCCGCAGTTCTCAACAGGTCACCATTATCCATCAACATGCGTTAGAGTCGCATTAGCCCTGATTGGAATAAAATTATCACTTTGAAGTTCAACTTAATTACAATCAATAACGGCTGGAAAGAGAGGCGGACAGTGATTGCTGTGACATTAAAAAATAATGAAGAATGGAGATGATGATCGTCAGAACCTCCGAGCTGTCGCCGTATCATTCATCATGAACTCGCCCCAGGGAGAACCATCTTCAGGTGGCACAACATTAGCCGGGACCGAAACAGGTGCTACACTAGAGTCTAATTACTCCACTCCATCAATAATACAGCACAAATCCTTGCATGGCCCTGAGCGTCAGCTGTACCACTGACCCTCTTCTTTCCTCCATCTCTCTCCATGTTCAGAATAGCACACTTTGTACTTGTACTCTTTTAGTGGTATAGCATTTATGTACTCCGCACAGTATGCAACTTGTATGCACTCTATGGATGACTGAGAACACCTGGGTACACTGCCAGAAATACAGTAGACTCGTTTGAGACGCGCCTCGCCTGAAATTTAGACGAGAGCAGGCGGCTGCAATAAGGGGAGGAGTAAATAAAGAGCTTGCTAGTCGGACACTCCAAAATGTACAGGTTAATCGGTGTGCGGATGAGAGGCATCCATTTGCCACAGCCGAATGCGAATCTCCTCCAGAACTCAACAGGTTTTTTTTACCGCATTCGTAAACGTGAACATTGGCATGTAAGTGCGCTTGAACGGGGGAATAAAGCTCTCCTCCACAGCGCTCGAAAACAGCGGACGAATTCTTTATTGTCTGCTGCTACGTCTCAGGGGAGACGATGAGCGTCCTCTTTCACAGCCCTGCTCTTCAGCACGGGCTCACAAACACACAGGTGCTCCACTGTTTGTGTTTTTCAATGTTCTTACAGGCACTCGTGGTTACAGTTACTTTGTTTTGCACGCTGTTTTGTCATCACACACACACATACACAAATTGCATGAGGGCTCACACACAAACATCTTTACATCCCCCAAAACACAAAAAATGATGCGCTTTCTCTCCCCAGTCTCCTTATTTTTCCTTTAAAGAGCCGCCGAGCAGAAAACAGTTAATGCAAATATAAGCCTAGGGGAAATAAGGAGCATCCGAACTACCCCCTGCCAAAATCCAATGCGTGACTCACATTTGGTATTTGGCGTAATGACAGTGAAGCATTCGGTTCCTCGCTTAAACCTGGCATCACACACCACTCAAATACACGGGGAAATGATTTTAACAACATATTGCACATGACATGATACCCCATCACAGATGAATAATGAAGAGCTTGTTTTGTGGTGTATGTTGCAGGTTGTTGCCCAAAGAAGTTGCCTACAAAGTACAGTGCCAAGACAAAAAGAAATGATAAACAAGAACCAAATTCCTATAAAATCATAATCTGGAATAATCATAATAATGGGATCAAACGGGAATACTGAACTCTTAGAATTTAATAAGGTCCTTCGGGACAAACTGAAATATTAGTAGGGTTGCAAAATTCTGGGAATTTTCAAGGCTGGAAACTTTCCACGGGAATACAGTAGCTAGCTAGCTAGCCAGTAAATCAAATATCTAAATGTAAGCTAGCTAGCTAGCACTATTATAATAACTATAATAATGTTTATTATGCTTTTGTGTTATGGGTGTTTCACACAGTACGTCGCAACCGCAAGTGTATAGTTCTTTATAGGAGACGTGCGGAAAGTGGGAAAACGGGGCGAATACAGAGGTGAAGCAGAGTTGGTCCACACGCCTTGCCTGTGCACCCCAAAAACTGTCCCTTTTAAAGACACGGGTCTTCACGACAGGCGCCATTGAAGATAAACATATCTGCACTAAATGCTGCACAAAATGCTATAGACGGTTTCATCAGACGCACATGCACTGAGGCGGTACACGTCTGGATCGGAACTTTTTTCCGGTTTTGTTTTTATAATGGTCTGACTTGTTGCTAAACTGATCTCTTGAACAAATGCCTCGTCGCAAATAACACATTTTTTGGTTTCCTAGGTAATCTATGTGTTGTTATTTTTTTTGCTTGTTATATAAATAAACTACGTTTAAATAACTTTGTTGTTATTTATTCTTAGCGGAGTTTACCGAAAGTTACGTGTGGACCACGACAGCCGCTTGTTTATGTTGTTACTGCTGAAACCGTCTATACACGAGAAAGCTGTAGCCGCGCGGCGATCCCGCCGCTTGCCGGGTACCGTGTGAAATGGCCTTTACTCAAGAAAAGAATCAATTAAAGTTCTACTTACAATTAAATTACTCAAGATATCACTTTTTATCAAAAAATTGTATTACCTTGCGTGCATGTCTGCTTATGACCAAACAAAATGTTTATTTATGTTTATGATATTGTTTATATAAATTTCCCTAAATTTCTAAATAATTCCCGTAAAATTTCCAATTTGGAATATTTCCAAAATTCCCCAGATTAAGCTACCATGGAAAGTTGCTGGACATTTACCAGAAACTTTCCGCCCCTTTGTAACCCTAAATACTTTTTTATTTCAGTCATATTTCATTTAGCATGCAACAAACTCTTTCTGTTTTCTTTTGCTTTCTCGTTATTTCTATACTGTTTTTCGAACGTCTCTACTGTTTGTTCATAAACGTTTATTCTGCGATGCAGCTTTGCAATAATTTAGACACAAAAATTATAAACTTGATATATTTGATTATAAATTTAATTTAGAATAATAGTTGATCATATGTTCCTGTAGCTCAAAGAGCATTGCATTCCCAGCACAAAAGGTTGGTGGGTTTGATCCCAGGGAACACGCATGCTCATCAAATGTGTGCCTTGTAATGCACTGTAAATTGCTTTGGATAAAAGTGTCTGCCAAATGCATAAATGTAAATATAATATGATTCAAAGTCCAATATGATTCAGATTCCTACGAAAATGCAAACTTATGAAGTGCCTGTAACATCCAACCATCCAGTAACATCCAACCCAATTGTGATGTAAAATGCAACAATGTACCGAGTCGTACAGTATGATCTGACCTGTACCTGTTGAATCTATTGATGGGTCTATAGATGAATGAATCATAACCAGCTGTAGACCACTAATGCAAAGTGCACATTAGTACACCAACCTATGGTGCACTGAATTTCGGCTTGTTTTCATTCAAACTCTGAGTGATGTGTTCTGCCACCTGTTAAAAACAGCAGTTACAGGCAGTTAACCTCAAGATGAGCCAGTCAACCTTCACAAACACCGAGTCCCAGCCACTGTCACTAACCTATTTGTTTTTATATATCTAGAATAAGCTCTCACATTTCGGGGGGCATTGGCAAAGAGGTAAGAAATATACAATAATATACATTTATTAGGAGTCTGTATTGTTATATAGATTGAATATTACGTAATGCTTAATGTAGTCTTTCTGTCATGTAATGTACAATCGCAAAAAATGTCATATACCAGTTACATAAATAGATTTATATATATATATATTTTTTTAATATAAAACCGCGAATTTGATTTTTATAGTGTCATTATGCAAGTGTTGACAGTCTGCGCAGTTCATAGTATATTTTTTAGCGTATTTTATTACCTAAAGACATTAAAATTCTGTCTAAAAAACCGTAAAAATTTGAAACATTGTTGTATGGTAGTAAAGATGTTAAGTAATATAAGCGTTCGGAGCGTATCAACAGATAAAGTCAGACCTACCATTCAAAAGTAGAGCGAGAGGAAGCGGTTGTTGCACTGAATGCTGGGTAATGTAGTCTTTACATCGCAACCTTAGCGACAGTTTCTGAGGGAAATTGAATAAAGAAAAACTACAACTCGTGTGCTGTATGAATGCATCCCCCTTTTTGGGAAACAAGGTTTGCTAAATATTGTTCCGTATTAGTAATATGTGACCATGCCTGTGAAATCCACGCTAAAGTTTAATAACCTAAAAGATTAGGAGCATCAGAGTTTGATTTTAATCTTTTTTTAACAATAATTTCATTCTTTGACATTACTTTAGCTAGTCAATGTTAAAGATATCAAGGTTATATTTTCACAGAATATTCTTTACATTATGGTTATTTATTAAAGGGATAGTTCACTTTAAAATGAAAATTCTGTCATCATTTACTCGCCCTCATGTTGTTCTAAACCTGTATGAATTTCTTTTTTCTGATGAACACAGAAGATATTTTGAGAAATGATGGTAAACACACAGCAGTAAGTGACCATAGACTTCCATAGTAGGAATTAAAAAATGATGGAATTTAATGGGTTCAATTATAAAAAAAAAATCCATTTAGTCATTTATCACAATACTTCCAAAATATTTTTTTCCTACTATGGAAGTCAATGGTCACTTAGTGCTGTGTGTTTACCATAATTTCTTAAAATATATTTTTTGTGTTCATCAGGGGGAAAAATACATACAGGTTTAGTACAACATGAGGATGAGAAAATGATGACAGAATTATTTATTTATTACTTTAAAAATGAAACAAGAATTGTTATATTTTTATTATATTATTATTTTTTATTATATTTTCACAGCTCTCTGCAAAAGGATGACTTTACAGTCTCTAACTGCTGTAAACTGTGCTAGCCTTATTCAACCAGGCTGCTCCCTGCTTGAGTTGGAGGGTGATGTTTACCTCTTCGGCCAAAAGGGCTGGCCAAAACGCTCATGTCCGACGGGGGTTTTTGGTGTGCGGCTAAAACAAGGAGAACTTAAGCTCCGTCCCATTTCTTTCTCGAACAGCTCCTGTTATCTTCCTCCCCTTCGATGCCCAGCGATAGCTCATTTTAAACCCTCCGATGACAGCCCCGAATGTTACCTCATTCACGGCGGGCGGACGCCCAACAACGAGCTGTCCTCAAGTCTCTATATGCTGAGCGTGGACAGCAGGGGATGCAACCGTAAGATCACCTTGCAATGTAAAGAGAAGGAGTTGGTTGGAGAAGTTCCTAGCGCACGGTACGGCCACACCATCAGTGTGATCCACAGCAGAGGGAAGACGGCCTGTGTTTTATTTGGCGGTAGATCCTACATGCCGCCTGCCGAGAGAACCACGCAGAACTGGAACAGCGTTGTGGACTGTCCACCGCAAGTCTTCCTTATTGACATGGAGTTCGGTTGCTGTTCTGCACACAACCTACCCGAGCTCACGGATGGCCAGTCATTTCACGTGGCCCTGGCAAGAGAGGACTGTGTCTACTTTCTGGGCGGTCACATTCTCAATTCTGATTGTCGACCTCCTCGTCTGATCCGTCTACGTGTGGAGCTTCTCCTAGGAAGCCCTGTCCTGACCTGTAGTGTTCTCCAGGATGGTCTGGCTGTTACCAGTGCCATTGTCGCTCCTATTGGCTATCATGAGTACATCATTATTGGTGGTTACAAATCAGAGTCCCAAAAGCGTATGGAATGCACTTATGTTGGACTCGATGATGTTGGAGTACACATGGAGCAACGTGAACCACCACAGTGGACCGGTGAAATAAACCAGAGCCGTACTTGGTTCGGGGGAAGCTTGGGAAAAGGAAGCACGCTTCTTGCCGTTCCCTCGGAAGGAAATCCAGCTCCACCAGACGCTTACCATTTCTACCAAATCAGCTTCCAGCAGGAACGAGATGGAGATCAAACAACTCAAGGTTGCAGTCAGGAGTCCAATGAGTTGGAGGACTCTGCACCATTGGAGGACTCGGAGGAGCTCTATTTTGGCCGCGAACCTCACGAGTTGGAGTACAGCAGCGATGGAGATGGTGACACCTACAACGAGGAAGACGAGGAGGATGAATCTCAGACAGGTTACTGGATCAAGTGTTGCCTCGCCTGCCAGGTAGACCCAAACACATGGGAGCCATATTACTCTACTGAGCTCACCCGTCCTGCCATGATCTACTGCTCCAGGGGGGAAGGTGGACACTGGGTTCATGCTCAGTGCATGGAGCTCTCCGAAAACCTTTTGCTGCGACTCTCGCAAGGCAACAGCAAGTACTTCTGCCTGGATCACGGAGGCCTGCCCAAACAAGAGATGACACCACCACGCCAGATATTGCCTTTGAAGAAAGTCCCATTGAAGATGACCCATCGCAAGACACCGGTCACACTGAAAATGACCCCAGCCAAGAAAAGCTTCATCAGGAGACTTTTTGACTGAGCTGTTGTTGTGGAATGTCATGATATCAAACAAATGCGATTTTTGTGTGTTTGGTTGTTTTATATTTACAGTGTAATTTTTAGACTGATTTAAACCACTGAAATGTATTATGGTTAAATGATAATATGCACTCAACTGTTTAACACATCATTGGTTTATTATTACTGATTGATTGATTGATTGATTGATTTATTGATTTTATTTGACCACTTAAATATAAAAATATAAAACAGTACTCTGAGTCATACATTAAAATACATAAATAGTCAGGGATAACACAATAGAGCCCAAAGACTTATTTCCATTGTGGTCCCCCGTTGTGGGCTGTTAAATTGTTGCATTAAAAATTTTATAGTTTGATTGTTATATGTCATTATATGTTTTCTTGTAAATTGTAAAATTTCAATAAATAAATGTTTTAAAAAAAAAGTGGATCAAAAAATGTAATGTTTTTAAATAAAAGCTATTTTAAATGGTTTATATCGCTATCTATTCATTTTACCTACATAAAAGATATATATGTGACCCTGGACACAAGTAGGTCATAAGTAGGATGGGTATATTTGTAGCAAAAGCTAACAATTAATTGTATGTGTCAAAATTGTAAATTTTTATGCCAAAAATCATTCGGGCATTAAGTTAAGATTATGTTTCATGAAGATATTTTGTAAATTTCCTACCATTAATATATAAACATTTATTTATGATTAATAATATGTGTCACAAAGGACTTCATTTGGACAACTTTAAAGGCGATTTAATCAATATTTAAATTTTTTTACACCATGCAAATCTGCAGTTTCCAGATTTTCAAATATTGTCCTATCCTAACAAAGCATACAAGAATGAAAAGCGCTAATTTATTCAACTTTCAGATGATAAAACTCTAATTTAAAAAATATACAGTGTGTGTATACTGTATATATATATATATATATATATATTAATTATTTTCAACCCTGCATGGGATCAAAAAGGGACAAACCCAACCCATTGGGTTAATTTAACTTAACAGCTTGGTTTGCCCCTATTTGATCGAACACTGGGTTGAAAATAACCAAAGCTTTTTTAAAGTGTATTTAAATTATATATAGTATATGCATACAACAGAACCAAAAATACTTAAGAAATTGATTAATTCTTCTTTATTTAAAGTGTAATACAAGTCAAATGTCATTTATTACAAAACATTTCTATAATTATTATTCTAACAATAATGAAGAAGGCACATGTATAGTATAAATTGCTATGTTCAACGTAACGATAATTATAATGTTCTCACACAATGAAAGAAAAAATAACATTTTGGGTCAGGAACATCTTCGGAGCCATTGTGCAAACAAAATGTTATTAATTTGAAAATTATTTAAGAACATTGCAATGCAAACATTACAGTAATTTTGAATGAAATAATATAAAAGGCAATCTTGCAATCAAGATTTTACAAAGTTTTACACTTTTCTCTAATTACAAGATCTTTGGGTAACAAAGAACTCCTGAAGATAGCAGAAGTACCCAAAGTTACTAAAACAAATACAAGCATTTTAATTACCCATATGTAGGATATCAAAGAAATCAATTAAATCAAGTCAAAAGAATTAAAAATGTAATCATAAAGTAAAAAAGTGGATCAATGAAATCATCTCAATGTACAGTAAATGCAATGCAATGAAAAAATCTAGTACTAACAAATTCATCATTAATAAAATGAGGTAAAATTTTATGAGGTGTACTGTTACACAAAACCATAAAGAAAATAAATCTGATATAAATCAGTCAATAAGTGTTTGTGTCAAAGAGGTGGTGCAAATGTCCTTTGGTACCTGTAGGATTGAAGACTGAATTCTGAGGTAGATAACATGAGAGGATTAACATGCATGTGCAAATACTGTAACAAAGTGTCCTTCAGAATTATTTGTGGCCCAGAGGATCACCATCAGAATATTGTGATGATAAAATCATCCTATGTTTTCATAAATAACCCTTCTGTATGAATTCATGGAAGTGTCACAATACAATAAACTCCCTAATATTTCACAAGCAGCAAGAAATAAAACACAGAAATTTGCCTGTAAAAGCTGGGGAGAAGAAATAACCCTTCCTATACAATTTTATCTCTGCCATGAAACAGATTTGCTCGCTTTTATGTACGAGCTTCAAAAAAAAAGATCAAGTAAACAATACTATCCCACCTGATATTGCATCTTTCAAGAAATAAAGTAATTTACTTAATATTTTCATTAGAAAGAAAGGAATGTGCATTAAAGAAAGTCAATGAAAGTAAATCATGTATTTACTTATTTAATAAATGACTTAAAAATCTGGGATTTCAAGATCCAGGTCTACTTCTTCTGGGATCTCTTCTGGGTTGATTGTGGCCTGTAAAGCTTTAGCTGAATTCTTGTGAGCCTCCATAAATTTCTGTAGATACTTTGAGGTGTACAACCAGTGGTGTTTCAATACATCTTCAAGTTCGAAGGTTTTCGACTGCCTGGCGTTCATTTTACGAAAACGACGAAACAGCTTGTTCCCGGACTCGTTTCCTTCGCTGGCCCATGCTCCGATAGACCCATCTCTCTCAATGATCTCGGGCACATGGGCTAGAGTCTTATGTAGGTAGTTGGTGATTTTTCCATCGTAACGGTACTTGAACGTAGTTGAAAGGAGATCTGCAAACTGCTGCGAGTTGTAGCTATATCGACACAGTTGGTCTGGGCAGTCTCGCGCAGGATAGGTGGACCTCCACACGGGCTTCATCTGGAGGTAGAGATCCATCAGCTTCAACAGAGCCTCGCGACGTTCCTCGGAAGGAATGAGCTCGCAGACCGCCTCCGCGGCTTCACGCGTCATCAGTCGGCGGGCGAAGTTTCCGTTCATTCTCATTACGGGCTTGAGCTTCATTTTCTTCCTCAGCTGCTTGTCCAAGGCTGAACGCCAGCGTCGGCGCTCCTCTCGACTTGGATTGCTCTTCAGGAAGACCTCACCGATCTCATCCTGAAAGATTTTGTAGAATTCGGTTGCGTTACCTATGTCACAGTGCAGGGCATCCAGAGTGGGCTGAGTCTCCATGAAAGGCTTGGCAGAAACACCCTTGACCCGGTCACGGAGTTCATCGGCTGATTCCGAGAAGGGATTCGTCCTCCAGATTTCGTAACGCTCAAGGTTTTCACCGTGGCAGCGTGTGATGGAATGCAGCACCATGTTCTGAGAAGCCTCGGCTCGAGTTGAATCACAGAGAGTACACACATACGTGGAACCAGAAGCCTCTAGACCTTCCATTTCACGTACCATCTTCTCATCGTAGCCTGTGCCTCGGAAGAAAAACCTAAAGGAACGTAGCAAACCGCCAACGGAGAGAATCAGCCGACTTTCCAGCATGGCTTTCCGCTCTGCCACCACTGGTCCCAAGATGGCCGTGAGTGTTTCGTGGTCAGATTCATCCACAAACATGAGACACAGAGGTCTGCAGGAGAGCTCCGAGTTTGGCTTCTGTTCTTGGAAGATCGTGATGGCATCCTCCTCACCTTCAGCTCGAATGGAAATGGACATGATTGTGAAGGAAAACCTTACTGCCTTTTCAGGCACCGCTGGGCCAGATCCATGCTTCTCGCTAACATCTCCCATACCGTCACATGATTCCTTTACCACCACGGTAAAACCAGAAGTGCACGTGCTGTCATCCATGCCTCTCTCTCTTAACCCTTCCATGATGTCCTCCTCCAAGTCTTTTAATGCAGAAACTAGTGCCACGTCATAGCGGAATCTTCTTGCGATGGTATCCGCAGGGACATCATCAACGGAGGAAGTCCAACCTGAGAGGCCATCGATGATTCCCACATCCCAGGAGCTGGAAACATTTTTCAGAGCTGGCTGCCATTCAAACAGGTGGTAGCCTGGGAGAAGCTCTTTCTCAGCATTGCGGAGGGTGTGCAGAGGCTGGAATATCTGGCGCCCACTTGTAGCCTTGACAGTGCGGTACATCTTGTGGTATTGACTGCAGCTGAGGAAGGTATTGACCCTTATAGCTAAACACACAGCAGGATGGAGACCGAATCCTCTGCCTAGGTGGGAAACAGAAGAAAAACAGTGTGAGATAGAAAAAGAAGTACACAATGAATTTATAAAACTGTGGACAGGATCCCAGCAAGCAATAGCTGTCAGTTCCCTGTCTAGGTTAGCTATAGACCCAATATAATCCAGTTATGAGGAATTCACTAGAATATGGTTACATGTTGTTTTGCCCAAAAAAACTTGCAAAGTGTAACAGTTGGTGTTATGTTGAGATTGGCCTGTTTTCCAGCCGTCTTTTGCATGCACAAGGTTTACATAAGAAGGAGCAAACAATCCTATTTGATGCTCACGATATGTCATTACCGTGTACAGAATTGTTATTATTCATCTATGCCTAGATAAATATAATTTTGCTGCACTTTTAAAAAACTAAACTGTACTATATTACTGTAATGAGGATCATCAATGACAATAATAATAAAAGAACTCTTCATGCAAAATATGTAAAATCTCTCCCTATTATAATTCTGGAATGAAATATTAACCATGACAGGACTCCGGAGATCCCCCAACCAAATGAGTTTTAGTAATTTCTAGAATCCTGAATCTTCCTAATTGTGGTAGATGAGTGAGATGATTAATGTTTAAGTTAGATGAGAGGTGACTCAGCTGGGCTGGAGATAGTGATCTATTGGCTGCTGATGAAAACAGACACCAGCTGGGCCCGGTTCCCCTGGGGCTTGAAAACAGTATCTGTATCATTTGCAGATACAAGGCCTACTGATGTTGTTTTCATCCTAACAGGCGCTTTACAAGAATTGTTATTGTGTAAAAGAGTCTCACATGTGCACTCGCACGTTTAACAGCATGGTGAAGAATCTATTTACATTTTGACAGTCAAGCATACAAGCAAATAATGAATTCATTTTGTGTCATAGGAACATCTTGGACATGTCCAATTCGCTTTACGCATCTGTTAGTGATAAATAAAAACATAACCGTGTAAAATGACATGTTAAAGCTTAGGAAAAGTGAACAGGTGAATAAAATGATAGCAACAAGATGATAATAATTGGAAGTGTTTATATACAGTGGCCCCAAATGGTCATTTTTAATGATGTAGGAAGTCAGAGATCCCCTGATGTTGATCTTGTGGCTCAACTGGTAAAACATCACAGTAGCAATGAAAAAGTAATGGGTTCGGTTCACACACATACTGATACAAAAAACATAAAGATTAAATGCAAGAATTTGTGCTCTTTGCTGGTTTGAACCTAAAGGCCATTTTTTTATTATATAAAATGTCTTTAAATGTCTGAATACTTTTTGTGGCCACTGTATTCTTATTCTTAGTGACTCTTAAGTGGATCAAATCAATATTTCATTATCTGTTCTTTCTAGTCGAATTTGTGCGACCGCTTTGACAGTCACATACTGTACTGTGTGTGATATGCTTCTTGGCATTACCTTGCATCGTTGCTTCCAGCTCATCTGCCTGTTTATGTTCATTCCCAGCTCTCAGTGCCAGAAGAAAGAGCGTCAAACAGACTGACTTCACATCTCCACCTTCTTCCTTATCGGCGAATATCTTCACATGGTTCTTCAAGTCTCTCAGTCGGTGCTTTTGGGCTCGACGGGTCAGCGAGAGCAGGTGCTGCCGAGGACGCCCGCCTTTGTTGACCGGCAGGTAACTGTCTAAGTTCTGCTCCGAAGGTGTTTGCTCTTCTTGGGACTCTTTGGCATGGTAGTGGTTGAGGCAGTGTTCTCTAAAGGAGTCCAATCTGACCCATTCCTCACACCCTTCACTGGGGCATAGAAGAGGTAGAGAGTTGAGGGTGGTGAGAAAGAACTTTGCCGGTCTGGTCAAGTGAGATGGGTTCAGGTGCTGGTTGCAGGTGGGACAGTTTGGACCTAAAGCGTGACTGTACTTTACAATGCAGAGACGGCAGAACAGGTGTTGACACGGTGACTGGACTGGGTCAGAAAGCAAGTGATCACACACTTGGCAGGTGAAGGCACACATCAGGTCCACTGGGAGTTCTTGAGGTACAAGCTTAGTGCTCAGATGGTCTCTGTGACATTGTGTGATGTTTTTCACCCATTGTCCTCTCTGAATTGACGGTTTAAGCCATTCCTTCCCTCCCGTTGTCCCGAGATTCTCCGACGTCTGCCTCCACAATTTATTGACACCTGAAGAAGTTGGGGAGTCACGTTTGATTCTCTTTGAAAGGCCGTGTGAACCTTTTAGCAGCTTGACTCTCTTCCTTCCCATTCGCTTGAACGAGGTCTTCCTGGGGAAGCAGATGTTGCAATGGGAGGTGTGGGGTTCCCAGTTCGGGATCGTGGTCCTGGTGAAGGTACAGAAACCTCCACCTCTCATGGCAGCAGACCAACAGCGGTGACAGAACAGGGAAGGATGAACCGTTTCCATGTCGGTTGTAACGTCCACCTTGAACACCTTGGAGATGACCTCCGGCCAGGTGGCAAATTTGCAGCCCATCCTACGCAAAGCACATCTGCTGGTTTCTTCCAAGTCTCCTTGAACCTCGTGCGCCGGACCTTTAGCCTTACGTATTGCCAGGCCACACAGGCGACACAGACTTCTGCAAAGGGCAAAAGTAAGAGCTAAGCAACTTAAATATGACAAACAAGGACACATGTCCGAACTCTTATTAAGATTCGGATGATTAATAGCTTGCAACATTTTAAAAACCCAGGGGTTGAATCAATAATCTCAGTCACAATAAGCTGTTTCCCCTAGACAGAAGCAGGGTCTCAGATATTTCTCTTGAAAAAAAGACCCAGAAATTCCTCAACTATGGAAAAGATCTTAATTATTCTCACAAACTGAGCCAAGTCTACAATCCGAAATCAATATTGTTGAAGATTGCAATATGAATACCATTAAAACCAGATACACATATTTGTTTTATACTTTTATATAATCTTTATGTATTTCAATATTTGTGTCATTGGGATCTATTTTTTCATGCAATTTTAGGAGAAACAAAGTGGATGCACTTAATTCGATCTCCTGAGCTATGAAAGAGCAACTTTTGAGCTATACAAGCTTTTTTCTCTCAGTTAAAAATTACAAAGATTGCTTTTTGTAGCTTAGGAGACTTAATTAAATAAGTTTGATTTTAGACTTAATACAGTTTATTACATTAAGATATCTTCTAACACTCTAGGGCAGACAAATGTGAGATTACTATGGTCTTTATTTCCCCATGAGAATCACTGAATCTTAAGCAAAAGTATCTTTCTAATCTCCATTTCACCTACTGCTGTCCAGAGGGACAGATTTCTCTTTACTGCGGTGTTCGACTCACTTCAGTAGATTCATATGGTTATCAATCTCCTGCAGTTTAAGGTCCACTCTCCCCCGAGCTCCTTCCACGTTCTCCTTACTCTTGCCTCCAAAGCAAAGCTTCATCACACTGCCCGGTGAGCCCACCATCTCTACCTCAGCCAGGTTCTCCTTCTCCACCTGTGCTTCATTCGGGAGCGGGGCTTTCTCCATGGACTTGACCCGAAAGAGCTTAAATTTCCATTCGGAGAACTTCGGATGAGAGAGCTCGTCTGGCATTGAAGCTCTGGGAGCGTCCTCAGAACTCCACCTCCCTTTCTCCATGGCGTCGGTTTAGTCTCTGCTCCTTTCAAGAACAAAGAAGAGAAAGCGAAAAGCAATAAGATTAATTTATGAATCGCGAGACTACCGCTGGGGAATATTGTTAGGTGTAAAGGAAAAGGCTCTCAAATCCACAAAAGAAGTGCAAAACAACTTTATTTCCAAAGCCACCACACAATCAGAGAGATTTACTCAAGTGTACATGAGCGGTTTGTTGAAAGCATTGTGAAATCCCAGCCCAAACGGGAGAGCTTTGGTCTGACCCAGACTACAGCATTATACCGTAAGTGGCATTTAGCGCCTCTGTAAAATGCATGAGACGAGCATTCTGGAATCGATCCACGGCTGAAAACTTAATTTCTCTTCTCCCTAACGCCCCCGCTCGGGGACTGGCCATGTCCTTTTTCCAATCCCTCATCTTTAGTTTTCATTTCATTTTTTCCAGCTCTCCCTTCTCAGGTACCTTGAGTTTGCTAAATGGACACCTCTAGGGCTGTCAATCAGTTATAATAGTCATTTCTGTGCTGAAACGGGAGGTTTTAGTCCGTGGAGCAGCTTGTTGGCATTTAACAGAAAGAGAGAGAGAGAGAAAAATCTGTACCCTGCAATTTTTAAATCTGCTGGTGTGTTCTTGAAGTACTGAAAGCATTACTAAAAGGCAAAATACAAATGTTTTTTTTCCATTATATTACTAGACATTATATCACAGTTTTAGGTAATCTTTCAGTGGTCACCCTAAAGTCACAACACTTGCTGTCAAACCTTCACAGTCTCAAAACAACCCATCCGATAAGAACGTAAAGTCCCCGATCAGATCAATAAATGTACAAGCGCTTACCATAACACTCCCATAGCGAGCGCATGCTGGCCTGTTCTCTCTGTATATCACTGCACCCTGGGTCTTTCCAGCTCTCATGTCTGAAGTGAACTATTGAGACACACAAACAGCTGAGAGCAGTCAGTCTGGCAGTCAGCTGGGTTTGTCCTACCTTGTTGTTGAAGCTCAGCTGGCAAATTCTCCCCTGAGGCTTTTCTGCATGGGGGCGCAGGGGAAGCCTGGTGTATGTTTTTTCGCCGTGCTGCTGTCTGTCTTCCAGTCTTTGGATCTCAGACGCTTGGAGCTCCAATAAAAGACTGTGTCTCTCCATGGGAAGACGGTCCTATTTATACCTCTCTGTGAGGCCTTCAACTGCCACATTTTAGCACCTGAGAGTCAGGGAGGATTTTGGGAGGGGGGTTAACCACATACACACACATACACACTCTTGCATCAATATTACACATCATATGGCAGGTCTCTTCCAGAAGACAGATTATCCTTAAATAAGATTTTTTTTAAGATACAATCATGGAAGTTCACATTTTTGGCTGCCTTAAATTTAAAGTATAATCGAATTTAAGATGACGCCATCCTTTTTACTGGTTTTTGACTTACTGTTACTCTCACTTTTGCACATATAACATTTGCAATCTGAGAAAACACTTTTGATCTTCATGTCCATATAACTAAATAGCCTATGTGACAACTAAAATCTCGAATCTGGAAAAATGTTTAATTGGCTGCACTAGTAATTTCAATTTGCTATTTTAGATCTTGACTTGTGATGAATTGGTGTAACTTAAAAAAAAGTTTGATATTAATGAACTTATTTTAAACGTTTTATTTTATGTTTGCTTACTGATCAGAGAACAGTTGGAACTAAAAAACTAAAATTAACTTAAAAAAATTGTTTGTTAAAGAAAAACACAATTGTTTCAACATTTCTATTTACCACTTACAAAAACTGAGGGAAAGTATTTAAAAAGGATCTGATTTCTAAATGAAGAGTTTCGTTGCAAAACGAGATAAATCCATTTTTTTACATTTTTGTCAAAACATGTTTATTATTATGTTATCATGTTATCATTTTGTTTTATGGTGCTTCTTAGCTGTATTTTTTAAGTTATGAAGGTTTAAATCAAAACAAAGCAACTGCAGTTGCATTGAAATTAATTGGAATGCACAACCAAAAAAACGAGATTTCTGAACAATTAAAAAAACGGTGGTTATCTCGTTTTGCAACGAAACTCTTCAAATATTAATTTGCATAAGAATCTTGCCAATCTGTTGTAAAAGCTATATTGTTGCTAAACCTCTTCAACACTACAGATCCACCGATTGGACCAAATCTGCATCATCACATTTATTTAAATATATATATTTCATATTATTTCATATAGTTGTGGAGCACAAAACTATGGGTTAGCAAGTCTGCCTTCTAACCAGTCCTATCAATTTTGCATTTATGTTACATAAAACAACATAAGATCTGACTTCATCTTCAAATTACTTCATTAAAGGATTAGTTAATTTTCCTAAAAAAAATCCAGACAATTTACTCACCACCATCTCATTCGAACTGCCGATGTCTTTCTTTGTTCAGTCAACAAGAAATTGTGTTTTTTGAGGAAAACATTCCAGGATTTTTCTCATTTTAATGGACTTTAATGGACCCCAACACTTAACAGTTTTAATGCAGTTTAAAATTGCAGTTTCAAAGCACCTTAAAAGGACTCTAAACAATCACAAACGGGGCATAAGGGTCTTATAGTGAAACGATTGTCATTTGTGGCAAGAAAAATGAAAAATATGCACTTCCAAACCACAACTTCTCTTCTTCATCCGGCTGTGTGACGAGCCAGCGCGACCTCACGTAATTGCGTAATGACGTGGAATTTAATGTTCGTGGAATTTGCGGACCATTTTAAAAATAAACTGACACAAAGACATTAATTAGTATCATTCGACATATACCTCTTTCTCCACACTTGTAAACACTGGGGGGTAGTTTCAATACGTCTTACATGACGTATCTCTTGGCGTGATGACGTATTACGTCACAGGACCAGAGGAAGACGAAAAGTTGTGGTTTAAAAGTGCATACTTTCATCCCTCCTGCAAAAAAATGACAATCGTTTCGCTAAATAAGACCCTTATGCCTCGTTTGGGATCTTTAGTGTCCTTTGAAACTGCAATTTTAAACTGCATCAAAAGCTTCAAGTTGTGGGGTACATCAAAGTCCATCAAAATGAGAAAAATCCTGGAATGTTTTCCTCAAAAAACATAATTTCTTCTAAACTAAACAAAGAAAGACATCAACACTTTAGATGACACGGTGGTGAGCAAATCATCCGGACTTCCCCAAAGAAAACTGACCAATCCTTTAAAGATAATAAAAATATGACTTTTTATTTGTGTTTATTATGAGATTATGAACAAATACAATACAAAATAGGAATTATTTCACCCATGTTTTAAAATGTGTAGTGTTTTATGTATCAATTTAATCAATTTACTCAGTATCGCAGAATTCTGCAAAAAATTTAAATTATGCTGCAAATCAGGAGAGGTTTAACTAAAGAATAAACCTATATTCTATAAATATATTCCTCCTCCTTATCTACACTTTAATCCCTACATTCAGAGGAAAACAAATTAAATGTATATACATATGCATAACTAGTGGTGCTGTTTTATGTTTTGGAAACTATCATATCTGAAATACATCACATATATAGCACAGAAATGCTGTGTGTTTTAGAACTAAATTAACATGCATAAACGCACGCAAACACACACACACACACACACACACACACACACACACACACACACACACACACAGAGAGAGAGAGAGAGAGAGAGAGAGAGAGCAAACTAAACTGTTCATATGACACAGATACGCATTCTCTATCATAACTACATGTCAATACAAAGCATATATACAAACTAAGTATCCCCCTGCTGTTTTCTTTGCAATCTCTGAAACCCATCTTCAGCAGGTGGTCCAAACCAACATGTTGCAGCTCTGCTATAATATCCTGTTTAAAAAACATCAGCCAGTGGAACATCAGATCAGATCCATTAAAAACACTAAAAAAAATCCTCTACAAACTCTGAACAAAACTTGGAAAAATGCACGACGTAATACAGGGTATAAAATATTTGGACACTTTCACATTTGTAATGAAAAAATTACCATTTTAAATGAATTACACTTTTAGCGTTTCTATGTAACACTTTAACGAACGTTTGTGTTAAATGTCCCACTGAGAACTGTTTTTAGCATCAGCATGAATTATAGGGATTGATTTGTTGATACGTTAATTAAGGGCAAATTTGCTTAACAATCGCTGTGCTGTAATCGGTCATGCGTATTTGTACGGACCTCTCTTAGCTGGACTTCTCAACGCAGGGCAGGATCAGTCAGACTATTCATTAAACACACAGCGAGAGGAGGTTTCATAGGCAGAAAATGATCAGAAGGCCATTGTTTCTGCAAAGAAACAACCAAATACATTACTGACTGTAATACAGCACAAGTGAACATTAAATAAGTTTACAGATGAGGGGAGGGAGGGAAGAAAGAGAGCAAGAGAGAGGGAGAGAGAATAAATAAACTGTGATAATGGGAAGGAAAGTGATTTTAATGCGAAAGGCAGTTTGCTCTCGGCCAAGTCATAATAGCCAAGTCTATAAACTGATGAAAATGAAAAGGTCACACAAAATACCAGTTTTTACAAGTATTCTTTCTTTCTTCCCTTACTTTCTTTCTTCAATGGCCTGAAAACATATTAGATGACATTCAACTGATTAATTACATGCACAAAAAAAATGCTGGGTTATTTTCAACATGGGTCAAAAAGAGACTAACCCAACACGCTGGGTTAAATTAACCCACAAAATGTTTATATTTGACCAAACAATGTGTTGAAACAAGCCAGCATAGGTTAAGCCTTTGTACACTTTTACAACCCTTGTCACTTTTTGACCCAAAAATAACCTTGTCTCGCATATCTATCAAAAATCAGCTTATTATAGAAACCTGTTTTCATGCGTTTACATGAAAATCAATAAACCAGCTATGCCGAAAACTGCGTTCACACCATAGACTTTAATAAATATGGACAAAGTCTCTGTGATATCACCCGTAGGTTTGTGAAGAGCATTTTTGAAGCCTTAAGTAGGTGAGACCTGCCATCGCTTTCTTGGCAGCACATAACTCGTGGACAATCAAAAACACTTTTTGTACCAGGCTGATAACATATTTATTCTGCTGTAAAGTTGGACATTTTAACATGGGCGTCTATGGGGATTGACTCCCTTTTGGAGCCAGTCTCTAGTGGCCAGTCGATGAATTGCAGTTTAAGTCACTTCCGTGTTGGCTTCACAGGATCTGAAGATTTTTCAAGTTTCTCACAGGCAGTGATGTCACCGCCTAGTCCTCCTAGACATTCAAAAGGTTGGCTAAAAATGTCAAAGCCAAACTGTATGTCTATTCATGTTTTGGCCGCCTCCCGCGCCATGCGGTTTTGAAGGAGCGTTCTAAGCTGAAAAGCGCCCAGCGCCATTTGCGTTCTTCTATTGTCCAATCGAATGCGGGGAGAGGCAGGCCTTCTGTTGCAGTGACAAAAGTTTGAAACAACCAAAGACTGTCACTGTCTCCTGAGATTTTTTACACCTCTCACCCTCAAACAAGGTCAGAGTTATGCTTGTACAATTGTAGCAAACTGTACAATAATACAAACGCTCGCACTATAGTTAATGAAGTGGTTGCTTAGCAACATAAAAAGCCGAGCCGCACTGCTCTTTTTTAAAATGACCAAAACCACACGTTTGCGTTTGGTGTGATCAGCCCCTAAGGTGTTAACATGCAATGCAAAATTATGGTAATGGGCAGAAATCTACTTGTGACGATGCAATTTTGATTTAGTCGTTTATGACCAGTGTTGGGGGTAACGCATTACAAGTAACGGGCATTACGTAATAATATTACTTTTCTGAAGTTACGAATAAAGTAACAAATTACTTATTATACACATTAATATTTGAGTTACTTGTTTTAAAAAGTAATGCGAGTTACATTTCAGTTTAATTAATTCAATTTAAAAATGAAATAAAGTAGTAAATTAAACTAAAAATTTTAACGTAAAATTATGCACTCTGTGCACCTGAGAGGCAACAGTTTGACTCAGAAACAGAGATGGCAGGCCAGAGCTTGACATTTTTGCGATCATAAAAAAAACCTGCGATGCCTGAAAGAGATCAAGCCTCAGCCAAGTAAGAAAAAGTTATGCAAAAGTAACTTAAAAGTAACGTAAGCATTACTTTCCAAGAAAAGTAACAATTAGTTACTTTTTGGGGTATTAACTTAATATTGTAATACATTATTTTTAAAAGTAACTTTCCCCAACATTGTTTATGACCTTTCATAAAGTTTAAGGCTACTGTAGAAACATGGCGCGGTGTATGTAGAAAAAACTGCTCTATTCTAAGGTAATAAACGTAACTCTTTCCCCGCCACTGACGAGCTATCTCGTCAATTAAGAGAAAACATTTGCATAAAAAAGTGTTCCTGATGAGGTTTTATGTTAATCTGTAATACCGCAATTATCCACTAGATGCGCACTTACCCAATTCATAAAAAAAACTGAAGCAAAAAAATATTTACTCATTTTAAACTCTGTGTATGTTTTGATAATCACTCTGAAACTGATCCTTAACCAAATTCCTTCACAAAAATGCAATTATTTCAGCTATTTCAGCAGAGAAAAAAAATATATAGATAGGATGAAACGTTTTTCCAACGTTTTGAAAATCACAAAAAATGCTGGCGGGCAACTTTAAAAAAAAAAAAAGCTGGCGAGAAATGAGTTAACAGTGCATTATGTTACCTCATAAAACACCACTACAAATGAGGAGTTTCGTTGCAAAACGAGATAAATCCATTTTTTTACATTTTTGTCAAAACATGTTTAGTATTATGTTATCATGTTATTATTTTGTTTTATGGTGCTACTTAGCTGTATTTTTTAAGTTATGAAGGTTTAAATCAAAAAAACCAACTGCAGTTGAATTGATATTAATTGGAATCCACAACCAAAAAAATGAGATTTCTGAACAATTAAAAAAACGGATTTATCTTGTTTTGCAACGAAACTCTTCAAATATAGTTCTGTATATTATATTGCATTTCTTTCAAGAGATCTTCCTTAAAGTTACACAATGCACATTTAAAGGTTCATTTTCGAAACCATGCATCTATGGCATTGTGAAACACCTTTATTTATGAGTTCATGTCACCTTCACAGCACTCAAAGTATAAAAGAAATGTCGAAGACACAGAGAGACAGTGAACGGTCCGTTGCCATGGCAAAGCAAACAGGGCTGCAGATGTCCATCTAACAAACAAGCACTGACCTCTGGAGATCTGCGCCGCTCTCCGCCTGCTAAATGACTTGTTATTGATAAACCCAACGGCAGTTTGATTTATGTGAAAAATGTCTTCGGTTGACAGCCACCTGGCATTGAGCTTTTGGGGGAGTGGTTGTTGTTGAGGTGGCATCACTGCTGTTATCATTACCTTTGGGGCCACCTGGTATGCGGGGTCAAAGATGTTGGTGTCAAGTCGAACTGCGCGCTGATCCGCGCTATTATTCAACTGAAAAGGTGGATCACTGACACGCAGCGTCTTCTTAAAGGTCACTAATAGTGTTTAAAGAGCTTGTCATCTTCCTTTGACATTTGTGTGACGTTTTTATGATGTCAGTCGGTAGTACTTGACACCAACTTGCTGCATGTGCAGAGTTGGGTATTATAATGCATCACACCTTTCCCGTAATGTCATTGAGGAGTGACTAACTAATAGTGGCACGAACTACACTTTTTAGTAACCTGACATTTTCAAAATAGTGCAGGTTTTCCATTAAAAAAAAAAAAAACTTTTCTTCTAAGCTGTTTGGTTGCTCGGGACTTCACTTCACCAAAGGTGATGTCTCGCAATTAGATTAACAAATAAAATATGCAAAATATATTTACGTTCTTTCAAAGTGGGTGAAGCCCTGTTCCAGGGGGTTAAACAAATTTAGCTTTTCATTATTCTTCAAAGACTCTTTTTTCGATGTTCCTCCCTCACTTCTTCCTCAAAGTTTATTTTGTAAATTAATATTCCAAGCGGCGGCTCGAAGTGCGAGCCATTAGTCAAAGTTAGCTGACAGCTTGCCTCCCTCTCATCTCACCTTCCCCTGAGCTTTGCCTAATAATCATTAATGCAATTATCAGGACACACACTATTTATTACTGTCCTCTCTCTCTCTCTCTCTCTCTCTCTCTCTCTCTCTCTCTCTCTCTCTGTTCTTTCTCTATCTTTGTCCGATCTAAAGGGCCTCTATTGCTCATGTAAACATGGTCTTGGTGAACACATCCATTCCTGCAGTCGTGTTCAGGTTGTGACTTCTGACCCTCGCACATTCTCCATTATTTTCTGCCGGTTTACTCGAAATTTAATTAAGTTCTGATATTGTGCCAGTCGACAGGCTTTTTTCATTATCCAATAATACGGTATTAGACTCAATCTTTACAGCAAAGAAACCGCGTTTGTGTTCTTCAGACAAACAGACAGTAAGATCTGCGAAAGGATCAGCAGATGCGTGCTATGTACTCAAGTAAACCACAACGTCGACTTGAATCCAGGACAGTCGGGCGGAAGAAGAACGGGGTAAAGCAGCCGGGTGTCTTCAATCAAAATAACAATGCTCTTTAATTCTGCTTTAATTAAATGTGCGTTTTCCCCGAGTGAGACACGGGATCAGAGAGTCACAGGAGATGCTCAGCCTTACAGGAGTTTTTCTTCTGAGCTGGTTTGTGTTTCAGTTCCTCCAATAAAACACACTGCGAAAAAATATCATCAGTTTCTCACAATCCATCAGAGAGTTTTTCATTGTTGAAGTGAGCCTGGTTAACACGCTGACTGTCAAGCACAGAGAAAGATGTTTAGAAATATGTTCAGAATTAATTCTCCTTATGCCTTGATCATTGAAGTTATAAAACACTTTTCATCCAACCCTACACATAAACTGGACCTGTGGACATTATTACATGTCTGTCTGTCTGTCTGCAGTGTCTTTCTACAGCATCTGTCTGTTTATCTGCAGTGTCTGTCTGTCTGTCTGTCTGCAGTATCTTTCTACAGCATCTGTCTGTCTATCTGCAGTGTCTGTCTGTCTGTCTGTCTGTCTGTCTGCAGTATCTGTCTATCTGCAGTGTCTTTCTCTCTAAAGTATCTGTCTGTCTGTCTGTCTGTCTGTCTATCTGTCTGCAGTATCTGTCTATCTGCAGTGTCTTTCTCTCTAAAGTATCTGTCTGTCTGTCTGTCTGTCTGTCTGTCTGTCTGTCTGTCTATCTGCAGTGTCTTTCTTTCTCAGTATCTGTCTATCTGCAGTGTCTTTCTCTTAACAATATCTGTCTGTCTGTCCGTCCGTCCGTCCATCCGTCTGTCTGCAGTGTCTTTCTCTCTCTCAGTATCTGTCTATCTGCAGTATCTTTCTCTCAACAGTATCTGTCTGTCTGTCTGTCTGTCTGTCTGTCTGCAGTATCTGTCTATCTGCAGTGTCTTTCTCTCAACCGTATCTGTCTGTCTATCTGCAGTATCTATCTGTCTGTCTGTCTGTCTATCTGCAGTGTCTTTCTCTCTCAGTATCTGTCTATCTGCAGTGTCTTTCTCTCAACAGTATCTGTCTGTCTGTCTTTCCGCAGTGTCTTTCTCTCTCAGTATCTGTCTCTCTGTCTGTCTGTCTGTCTGTCTGTCTGTCCGTCCATCTGTGTGTCTGTCTGCAGTGTCTTTCTCTCTCAGTATCTGTCTATCTGCAGTGTCTTTCTCTCAACAGTATCTGTCTGTCTATCTGTTTGTCTGTCTGTCTGTCTGTCTGTCTGTCTATCTGTCAGTCTGTCTGTCTGCAGTATCTGTCTATCTGCAGTGTCTTTCTCTCAACAGTATCTGTCTGTCTATCTGTTTGTCTGTCTGTCTGTCTGTCTGTCTGTCTATCTGTCAGTCTGTCTGTCTGCAGTATCTGTCTATCTGCAGTGTCTTTCTCTCAACAGTATCTGTCTGTCTATCTGTCTGTCTGTCTATCTATCTATCTATCTGTCTGTCTGTCTGTCTGTCTGTCTGTCTGCAGTGTCTTTCTCTCTCAGTATCTGTCTATCTGCAGTGTCTTTCTCTTAACAATATCTGTCTGTCTGTCTGTTTGTCCGTTCATCCGTCTGTCTGCAGTGTCTTTCTCTCTCAGTATCTGTCTATCTGCAGTGTCTTTCTCTCTAAAGTATCTGTCTGTCTGTCTGTCTGTCTGTCTGTCTGTCTGTCTGTCTGTCTGTCTGCAATGTCTGTCTATCTGCAGTGTCTTTCTCTCTCAGTATCTGTCTCTCTGCAGTATCTTTCTCTCAACAGTATCTGTCTGTCTGTCTGTCTGTCTGTCTGTCCACTTGTCCGTCTGTCTATCTGCAGTGTCTTTCTCTCAACAGTATCTGTCTGTCTGTATGTCTATCTATCTGTCTGTCTGTCTTCCTGCAGTGTCTTTCTCTCTCAGTATTTGTCTATCTGCAGTGTCTTTCTCTCTACAGTATCTGTCTGTCTGTCTGTCTGTCTGTCTGTATATCTGTCTTTCTGCAGTGTCTTTCTCTCTCAGTATTTGTCTATCTGCAGTCTTTCTCTCTACAGTATCTGTCTGTCTGTCTGTCTGTCTGTCTGTCTGTTTGTCTCTCTTTCTGAAGTGTCTTTCTCTCTCAGTATCTGTCTCTCTGCAGTATCTATCTGTCTGTCTGTCTATCTATCTGCAGTGTCTTTCTCTTAACAATATCTGTCTGTCTGTCTGTCTGTCCGTCCGTTCATCCGTTTGTCTGCAGTGTCTTTCTCTCTCAGTATCTGTCTATCTGCAGTGTCTTTCTCTCAACAGTATCTGTCTGTCTATCTGTTTGTCTGTCTGTCTGTCTGTCTGTCTGTCTGTCTATCTGTCAGTCTGTCTGTCTGTCTGTAGTATCTGTCTATCTGTAGTGTCTTTCTCTCAACGGTATCTTTCTGTCTATCTGTCTGTCTGTCTATCTATCTATCTGTCTGTCTGTCTGTCTGTCTATCTATCTGTCAGTCTGTCTCTGTACAATATCGCTCTGTCTGCAGTATCTGTCTATTGGCAGTATCTGTCAATCTCGCTATATGTCTGTCTGTCTGTCTGTCTGTCTGTCTGTCTGTCTGTCTGCAGTGTCCATCTGTCTGTTTCTCTATTTGCAGTATGTATCTATCTGTCTGTCTGTCTGTCTGGTTGTCTATCTATCTGCAGTAACTATCCATATACATGTCTGTCTGTAGTATCTATCCATCTACGTGTCTGTTGGTCTGTCTGTCTGCAGTATCTATCCATCTACATGTCTGTCTGTCTGCAGTATCTATCCATCTACGTGTCTTTCTGTCTATTTACAACATCCTTCTATATGTCAATTTGTTTGTCTATCTGCAGTATCTATCCATCTACAGTGCCTGTCTTTCTGTCTATATGCAGTGTCTATCTATCTACAGTATCTTTCTATCTGTCAGTCTGTCTGTCTGTCTGTCTATCTGCAGTATCTATCAATCTACATGTCTATCGGTTTCTTTGTCTGTCTGCCTGTCCATTGTCAATTTGTCCATCCATCTAAACCAATGTTTCCCAACCACTGTGCTGTGGCACACTAGTGTGCCGTGTGACCACTTGTTTGGTGTGCCGTGGAAAAATAACACTGCAACAGTGTTTAAAAAATCGCTCAAAGCTAGCTTGCAGGTTGCTGAGTTGGTCACAGCTGCGTGTGTCACTGTCATCAATTCCAGACAGAATATCATTTGTGTTCATCAAAACAAGATCAAGTTTCACATTAAATGTGAATACTACATTTAATACAGTATAATATTCCAGTTTACCAAGTCATTTAAACATTGCAATACAGATTTGTACAGTTCTGTTAATGCTTATTGTGATAGTGGTGTGCCGTATGATTTTTTCACTTATCAAAACTGTGCCGTGGCAGAAAAAAGGTTGAGAAACACTGATCGAAACTATCGTTCTGCAGTATTTGTCTGTTTGTTTGTTTGTCTGTCGATCTATCCATCCATCCATACAATGTAGATTGCTGGTGTCTGTGCGGATGTATGTGAGATAAAAAAGCATGTCTGTCTCTCTCTCTCTCTCTCTCTCTCTCTCTCTATCACAGCTCACCCTCATTTATCGCCCAAACGTCTGGTCGGTGGTGAAGACAAACGGCGTCCGCTTTCCGCAGTGAAGTCCGCTTATTATTTTCCTGTCCTTTAACTAAAAAGTCCATTATGAGAAATGGCAGGGTAGCCGTGGCCTTTTCAGCACACCGCAGCCCCGAGGACAATAGAGCTTCTGATTCAGGGCCGCCTTAAACAGTCTGATCTTTAAATCTATTCACTCTGTAATTATAATGGAGGTAAGAGGTGAGGGTCCAACTGTCAGAGCGAGGACCGCGTCCAGAGCCGAGCAATACGGTCAGAGCGGAGTCTGTGATCGCGGCCTGTGAACATCTGTCAAAATCTATCGTTTGTTTACTGCTGGAGATGGCCGCTGGGATAGCATATGGCGGCCGCTGATGGGTACGGCATGGCAGCCGATCAGACGGGGAGACGCGGAGCAGATGTTGTGCGAAGGACTCAGGAACGTAGCACTTTATGGTACCCTGGAGAAAAATGTTTGCTCTTTCATAGCTTGTGAAACCTAATGAAGTTCTCATTTATGTTTCGTTTAAGTATCAGCTTTGCCTTAGACCAGAGGTTTTTGACCTTTATACCGCCATCCAAAGCTAATCCATGGATCAACAAGTTACTTTCTAAAAACGTTATTGAGAATGTTAAGATGGTAACTAAACTTTTACATTATATTGTTATTATAATACAGCTCTCTCAAATACTTGATTCTAGTTGGTCAGTTCCAATATGCTGAGGTCTGTTACAGGTACTGCGACTCATCTTGACTGTAAGAAATACACAGCATTTCTGTTTATTCGAATAAACATTAACTATTGGTGTGTAAAGTAAGGTATAGATACACCCAAAAAACACCTGAAAAACAGACCAATCTGAACATAACACCAACATTAAATGACACATTAAATTAAAGACAATGTTGTTACAATGCTAAAAACAAAATTGTGACTGCTTAGTTAGCGCTATATGCTAGCGTTTAGGCTGAAGTACTACTATTGACGTTACAATTACATTTGCAGGTCCATACTGAAAAACACAAACTCAGAAACGCCCATTATCAATCCTTAAACAATTGTTTTTTTTTCTCCTCAAAATCTGTATCTTAGCTGATACAGGCACAAACATATAAGGTCTGTTTGCTTCGAGAGCTACCAGCTACTGAGTGACTGCCAATCAGAGCAGAGATCAACATAATTATTCATGACCCTTTCAATTAAGGCAGGAGTGAGGAACCCTGGGTCTTGGAGGGCCACTGTCCTGCAGAGTTTAGTTTCAACCCTAATCAAACACACCTTAATTTCATTTCCAAGTGATCCTGAAGACTTTAATTTAATTTTTCAGGTGTGTTTAATTAGGGTTGGAACTAAACTCTGCAGGACAGTGGCCCTCCAGGAACAGGGTTCCCCACCCCTGAATTAAGGCATGTTTCTGGATATTTTTTGCACTTAATAAAACCACATACCTTATAGGTAAATATCAGATGTAACATATTATTTCAATGCTTTTTTTGGCACCTTTAAAGGGAAACCATGCAAGTCTGCGTAATATTTCTCTACGAGCTCCCCCTAGTGTCTGAAAGTAAATGCTTTCAAGCACACTGTCGTAAAAACGAACCGTTGTCCCTCCCCCCTCGGAACCAAGTTTATCAGCTTATTTCCAATCCAGTTAGGTTTCCCTTCCATCAAGGGTTTTCGATGCTTCTTCGGCTCTGCCATTTGCAACGTTCGCTAGCCGTGTTTAGCTCGCCTGCCTCTGTGTTGTTTGCTGTAAAGTGATACTGCTTCTCACGATATCTGAGACTTTGTGAGACTGAAGGACACCGGGTCGGATACAGCGAAGTTGCAAGTGGGGTATTCTTCCTACAGACGATAGGGGCGGGCGAGAGAGACTTCATTCGTCCGGTAATGAGTCATTTAACCATATACCGACTTATGAAGATGATTTATTAACATAAAAATGAGAGAGTTTTATAGGACCAACCATTCTCTATGAGACTGGTCTGGTGTTAGCCAGGCTAGTTCCAAAGTATTTAAAAAACATTTGTTTTCTACGAATTTTAAATGAGCATGTTTTTATGTAACTTTAACTTAACAAATTAAATTAAACCAATTCAACTTGTTTTTAAGTTATGTCAACTTATCACAAGTCAAAACTTAAAATAGTACACTGTAAAAAATCTTTTTGCACATTTCTTAGTTTAAAGTGCACCTATTGTCTGATTTCCTTTGGTGTGTAAGTGTGTATTAGTACATGTTAGCGATATGCGATACAAACCCCAAAGTAAACGATGAAGCGAGTTATCATCCTTAACGTAAATCTCTTTTTTTTACAATGGATTGTAGGCAACAGTTTACTTCCTGGGATTGGTGATGTGGACAAGACCGACATTATCAGAATTCCTCCTGCTTCAGACTCAGCCTATAATTTGACTTCTGTTAGCATTGCATTCAGACCGAATCTTTCAAACATAGTAAGGAGCGTCAGAGGTTTTCAGGCCAATCACAACATAAAGATTAGCTGGCCAATCAGGGACACCGAGCTTTTTACATCCGTGCGTTTCAGGAAGAGAGTGAAATCTCAGCTACAAAAATGTACGGTATGTGGACAATAATGTGTTTTTTAACCATAAACCACACAAACATATTGTATTATACCAAATACACAAAATAACGTTGTTTTTTTAGCAATGAATAGGTGGTCTTTAATCATCTAGGATTTACAAGTCATTTAAACTATATTCACAAGTGATGAGTTGCTGTAACTTATTGAATCAAGTTGAATTTGCTTTAGTTATGTAATTTTTTATAAATTACAGCAACTCATCACTAGTCAATACAGTTAAAATTGTACTTGTCAATTCAAGTTGATTCAACTTAAAAATGTAAGTGCAAAAATATTTTTTACAGTGTAGGTTAAATTGACTTGCAAAACCAACACTCTTAAAAATAAATGATGTTTTATTAACAAGGTTCGGGAGGAGCACGATCAGATAATTAACTAATCAAGCACAGGTGCATCTAATTTGGTAATCAGCCAAACACTACATATACAGACATCCTACCTACCTCAGTCTATTGAGATTGTTTTCGGATAGACTGCATCATACAGCTATGTCCGAGATCGAGCTTTATCTAACCGACAACGAGCTAGATGCTCCACCGCAATCCACCAGCGCAAAGAAACCTCCGGTTCAAAGCAGGCAACAAGCTCTAAGGCGTAGTGTTGGGCGATATGCCCCATTTTGAGATCGTCCTATTGTCAGCCCGTGAGATCTGCGATACAAGATAGTATCGGGGAGCAGGGCAGTAGTTTACTATATATGAAGAGTTTGGTTCCAAAACGCAATAAATCCATTTTGACAAATTTTGGTAAAAACTTGTTTTCTATACCAAGAAAGTGACAAGATGAAAACAACTATTTTCTGTTACAAACTTTCACACAGCATCTTTAGGTTATAAAAACATAAAAAATTCAAATCCATAAGTTGATTTTCAAAGATTTATTATAAAAACGGATTATTTTTTCCACAAAATGCAATAAATCCATGACAAGTTTTTATTCAAAATGCTATAAATCTATTGAATCAATAGCCTATATAAATGTGCATTCATCTTTGCCATGTTATATTCATTTAGTTGACTAGTTGTACACACTAATTAAAAATATAAACATTAATGTTATTAATCAAAACACTTACTTTGTCATATTAAGAACCCTGTCATTGCGGTTACTTGACGTCTTCGCTTAACGTCTTTCACAGCGATCAGCTGTAAAATGTTTTTGGTCCTGCTCGATTTTCGTTGACTTTGAGTAAAATTATGTACAGTTTTTCATAAGATCCTCTGGGGTCAATGTGTTAGCATGAGAAGCTTGATGCTGTCGGGAGAACAAGCACCCGTCTCCCGAGTGCCTCTCAGGGAAATTGTTAGATGCTGATGGCTTAAGTTTCTTTCCCATCACAGAAAACCATCACAGGTTTAGCGATGCAATTAAAGTATTATTTTGTTTTGTTTGTTGATCACGTAGTACAAAGTAGATGAGGAAAACTAGGACTCCGTGTACTACGCGCGTCCGCCATTGTTTGTTTACATTGCGTGAACGGTGGGCTGTAATATCAGAAATGGAGTTATTGCGTTCTGTAAAAAAGTGGGAGTGGCGTTTGTCGCATTTTGGGAAAAAAGGGAGAAAAGATGACAGAATAACACGGCGGATATTGGATTTTGCGTAAAATTAAGAATTTACTTTTAACTACTGACCTGATATAATACTGATTTTGGCAGTAACTCATTTTTTTCAAAAATGGCGTTTATTGCGTTTTGGAACCAAACTCTTCATATATCTATTTTTTTTTTTACTTATTATGACAAGTCACTTGATTGGTGGACAAAAAAGAACAAGAGCAACACCGTCATGACCGCAACCTTCTTAAAACTGATTCTATATCCGAGCGCGTCATCAGGCGCTTAAAATGTCATGCATGCCAGGACACGAGACTCGCTGGTGGTTTTAACCCTCTGCGTGCTAACTGCCTCTCTGGTGAAAGGAAATGTCAAAGCTAGGGTTGCTCAATTATGGGAAAAATCATTATCCTGATTATTTAACATGATTACTTAATGACTGTAAAACATGCACCTGCGCACACAGACGCGCACGCACATACAAACAATTCAATGCATTTGTTTAGCGCTGTTGCAGAAGGCTACACATGTCAAGCAGTGTTGCTTTCAGAGGTGCCTTTTTAAACACATCAGTCCAGCGAAACGCAATTATGTTTTAAACACAATCATATTTTAAACTCGAGGGATGTATTGCTTCAACTCCTTGAAATGCATATCATACTACATACTAGTGATCTGACTTTAAACAGAGCGCAGCTCTCTGCACGTCCGGGAGAGTGAGAGAGGCGCCAATATGCAGCGGGTCATACATTTTAAATTAAAGGGATAGTTTGCCTCAGCTCGCATGAAACGCATTAAAATGAATAAATACATACGGATTACTACTTTAGTTTACGTTTAGTTTTCGGACAGATGCGAGAGCTCGTGCACGTGTGACAGAGAGAAGCGCAGCTGCTTATCACGTGCTAGAAGGAGTCAAAGACGCGCGCATTATGTGCAGGTACGTGCCAAGGTTATTTTCGTAAACGAAAACTGAAACTAAGACTAACCGTGTGTCTCAATTCGTTCCCTAGCTCCCGAGGTCGTGAATCAGTATATCATGTACACAGGTTCGGGCACTGGTAAGGACCCTAGCTCACTTCACATTGGGACAATGCTCACTTATTTTTCTGTCACGGGGCTGCTTAAGCGCGTTGTAATCACTCACAGCTGTTACTCATCAACAACCGGCAAAACCAACATCTCTCTGACTTCATTTTAAAAACAGTACATTGTGAAAAATGCTGTCATTATTCTCGTACATATCTGTGCATAAAATTGGAGGCATATAATTACATTTTAAATGTAATAAATATATTTACAATTTTAAATAAATATTATTATTATTATTATTATTATTTTAAATATTGAGTAGATTGTGGTCCCTTACTGTGTAGCAATGTGTGTTTATATTTACAACTAAAACAAACGTTTGTCTTTATAAAGTTCTGTAACATTTCATAAAGTTTATTGAGTTGGATCACGTGATGTTCGGTTGGCGAGCTTCAGAAAGGTCACGTAATTTCCGGTTTGGGATCATAGGGAGCATCGATGCTCACTGGTTTTTTGCGTTGCATTGTGGGAATTTTTAGGGAACGAACGTTCCAGTGCACTGAACGGATTTTGTGATTGAGACAGCCCTTAAAATGGCCGACTCCCTGATTAGTGCCCTGACTACTGAACAAGGGAGCTGATTGAGACACATGGTAAAACTATCAGCTGATACTAAAATAAAAACTAATTTAAAAAAGCAAAACTATAATAACCTTGGTACGTGCAAGAAGGAATTCTCTCTTTACAAGCAAGTGAAGTAAAGTGAAGCCCACAAACCCTCACGTGAGAAAAAGCATGCAATGTGCATGTTAATATAAAACTATGATGATAATAATAATAATAATAATAACCATGCGCCATCTATCGTCTTGACTATCGCCATGACAGCCTGTCGATGGCGATATGTCTGAAGATCGTCGATACACGATACTATCGTCTATCAGCACATCCCTACTAAGGCGTTTCCCTCTACCGGCTCTAAGGGAATGCCAAGCCAACGAGGACCTTCTGCAGAGGCCCACGTCTCAGCGCACGGGCGGAAGCTCTCAAGGCCCGTTGCCCGCACTCCTAGACCACGCAATACCTGTTCACCTCCACTTTCAAGACAGCCTTCACAATCCCCTTCATCATTTTACGGCTCGGCTTCACCATCCATCCCTCCCATCGAAAAATGGACCGTCGCGGGTATTAGACAAGCTCTTACCAACTCCAAAGTCAAGTTTTCTACTTTACAGCCTTTACATTTCCTGGGAAATAATTCACCATCAAAGAAGGTAACAAAATCTCACATATCAAAAAGCCAACATGTCTTTCTAACATCTCCTTCCAGTTCAAGCTCCGGTTCCTCTCAAGCCTCAAGGCGCAGCAGACCGTCAGCAAGTCTAGGCCACGCCCAAGCTTGGTAATCCCTCTAATTACACAACCTCCTTCCTTTTAACCAATCACTGCAACAGTTTCAAATCCAGCAAACTAACCAGCTACAGACATGGTTTCACAAACCTCCGCTTTTTCTCTGGCTGAAAACGCCGACGTGAGGATGCCTCCGCCAGCCGCTCAAACTCAGCCTCTTCTCCCTTTTCCTCCTGCTACCTATTCCTACCAATGGCCAGCAGCTCCTGCTGCGGGTGCCCAAGCAGGGCACCATCAGTCAGCTTCAACGCACTGGCCTCCTACCACTTTTCCACCTTCCGTATCATACGGGCTTCTCCAAGCACCAGGGGCTAATTCGTGCGTGTGGCTGCCTCCGCAACCGGTGACGCCCCCCGTATGTTCTCCTTTCTATTCTATATCTTCCTATGGGCTACCCCAAGACCCAGGCGCTGATCCGGGCGTGAGGCTGCCTCCGCAACGGCTTCAGCGCCTCATCTCAATTCTAATCTATCTGCACAAAAAACCTCTATACACTCTATTAACAACAACCCCTTTACCTACCCCACCGAATGCTGAACCACCGAAACAATCGCTTAGTTAATCAAACAAAGTAAGACAGACCAAGAAAGAAGGCCATTATATATACATTTTTAATCTCCCATCCCCAATTCAACTGTATCAGGCTCTCTTGTCTTATTTCAAACTCAGGAATGGCCAGTCTAAATCCGCAATGGACCCTCTATTCGTCGACAACTCCAACCATTCTGTTACACGTTTTTGGTTCCAAAAACACTTAAAACAAATCATAGCTCTGTCAGGTTTACCCGTGGAGCATTTTGAAGCCACTCATTTCGCATTGGAGCAGTAACTACTGCAGCTCAAAAGGTCTATTACAAAACCAGATACAAGCCCTCGGTCGACGGTCATCAGACGCTTTCAAAAGCTACATCAGGTATAATCATCTTCACATTTAAGAAGCACATGCAGCCATGATCGGTTAAACATTTATTCCGATCAACAGCCATAAGTTTATATACTTAAGTCACAACTTATCTCATATATCCATTATTTTTGTCAATCTTTCAGCATCGGACAGGGCTCCCCTTCTGGTGCAGCAGACCCACGGCTCCCTTCGGTCGCAGGGCGAACCCCCGTCTGTCGTCTGAGCTATGCCATGTTCTGCGATGGATGGGGATCCCCCTGCCCGGTGCAGCAGAGCCGCTGGCTCCCTTCAGGCGCAGCAGGAGCCCTCCGTCCGACGTGTCAACCCCGCTTTAATAACATGCCTATTCAGCGTCGGACAGGGCTCCCCTCCCGGTGCAGCAGACCCACGGCACCCTTCGATCTCAGGTCGAACCCCCCGTCACTAGCCTGACCGATACAATGTTCTGCGATGGCTGGGGATCCCCCTGCCCGGTGCAGCAGAGGCTCTTTGTCCCTTCGTGCCCAGCAGTAGTCCTACGTACGTCGCGTCAACCCCGCTTTAATAACATGCCTATTCAGAATCAGACAGGGCTCCCCTCCCGGTGCAGCAGACCCACGGCTCTCTTCGGTCGCAGGGCGAACATCCCGTCTGTTGCCTGAATTATACCATGTTCTGCGATGGATGGGGATCCCCCTGCCCGGTGCAGCAGAGCCGCTGGCTCCCTTCGGGCGCAGCAGGAGCCCTCAGTCTGACGCGTCAACCCCGCTTTAATATCATGCCTATTCAGCATCAGACAGGGCTCCCCTCCCGGTGCAGCAGACCCACGGCTCCCTTCGGTCGCAGGGCGAACACCCCGTCTGTTGCCTGAACTATACCATGTTCTGCGATGGATGGGGATCCCCTGCCCGGTGCAGCAGAGCCGCTGGCTCCCTTCGGGCGCAGCAGGAGCCCTCAGTCTGACGCGTCAACCCCGCTTTAATAACATGCCTATTCAGCGTCGGACAGGGCTCCCCTTCCGGTGCAGCAGACCCACGGCTCCCTTCGGTCGCAGGGCGAACACCCCGTCTGTTGCCTGAACTATACCATGTTCTGCGATGGATGGGGATCCCCCTGCCCGGTGCAGCAGAGCCGCTGGCTCCCTTCGGGCGCAGCAGGAGCCCTCCGTCTGACGCGTCAACCCCGCTTTAATTACATGCCTATTCAGCGTCGGACAGGGCTCCCCTTCCGGTGCAGCAGACCCACGGCTCCCTTCGGTCGCAGGGCGAACCCCCCGTCTGTCGCCTGAGCTATACAATGTTCTGAGATGGATGGGGATCCCCCTGCCCGGTGCAGCAGAGCCGCTGGCTCCCTTCGGGCGCAGCAGGAGCCCTCCGTCCGACGCGTCAACCGCGCTTTAATTTTATGCCTATTCAGCATCAGACAGGGCTCCCCTTCCGGTGCAGCAGACCCACGGCTCCCTTCGGTCGCAGGGGGAACCCCCCGTCTGTTGCCTGAGCTATACCACGTTATGCGATGGATGGGGATCCCCCTGGCCGGTGCAGCAGAGCCGCTGGCTCCCTTCGGGCGCAGCAGGAGCCCTCCATCCGACGCGTCAACCGCGCTTTAATTACATGCCTATTCATCGTCGGACAGGGCTCCCCTTCCGGTGCAGCAGACCCACGGCTCCCTTCGGTCGCAGGGCAAACCCCCGTCTGTCGCCTGAGCTATACCATGTTCTGCGATGGATGGGGATCCCCCTGGCCGGTGCAGCAGAGCCGCTGGCTCCCTCCGGGCGCAGCAGGAGCCCTCCGTCTGACACGCTAATTCGCCCACAGCATTTAAGTGCATCATATTCGTGCTCTCTTTCTAGCCCTCACAGGGCTCGTCAGGCCGACGCTGCAAGCCTCAGTTCCTATTAAGAACCACTAAGCTCTCCCGGTCGGCCGGCATATTTCTCAACACGCATATTTTGGGGGGGAATGCAGAAATATTTTACTCTCCGGCTGCTGTCCTATGCATCAAGCTTCCTTTGGGGAGTTCTCCGGGTTCGGGCCATACCCCGGATTCGGAGTTCGAGATTCACTCCGGATCCTGAGCCCTCCCCCAGGACAGCACGCCAAAATATGCTTACTTTCGCAATCAGATTAGATGTAAGGGCGAACTCGTGAAATGATGTTTTATTAACAAGGTTCGGGAGGAGCACGATCAGATAATTAACTAATCAAGCACAGGTGCATCTAATTTGGTAATCAGCCAAACACTACATATACAGACATCCTACCTACCTCAGTCTATTGAGATTGTTTTCGGATATCCCTCCACCACCCCAATTCGCCACTCTAATCTGTTCTATCCCAGTTTGGGATGGGGGAGTTCTCCGGGTTCGGGCCATACCCCGGATTCGGAGTTCGAGCTTCACTCCGGATCCTGAGCCCTCCCCCAGGACAGCACGCCAAAATATGCTTACTTTCGCAATCAGATTAGATGTAAGGGCGAACTCGTGAATGGGTTGTTTTAACCCAACTGCTGGGTTGTTTCAACATGGGATAAAACAACGCATTATTTGGGTCATTTTAACCCAGCAATGTGTTCTGTCCAATAGTTGCCCAGCCCTGGGTTAAAAACAACCCAGCTTTTTTTAGAGTGAAGTTGTTTTAACTTCATGCATTTTTTAAAGTGAAGTATATTTGACTTCATGTTGAAATCTCTTAGTTTTGACCATAGACTCTGTGGACATTTTAAAAAGTCAAAGCTCACTTCTGAAACTCAAGGGACAAAATACTGGGGCGTTTTCTTAAAGGGGACATATCATAAAAATCTGAATTTTCCCATGTGTAAGTGCTATAATTGGGTCACCAGTGCTTCTATCAACCTAGCAAATGTACTTAGTTTTGGTAAACCATTCTCTGCAAGCATGTGAAAAAAGAAGTCATTGAAATTTGGCTCCCCTTGTGATGTCAGAAGAGGATAATACCGCCCCTTAATCTGCACTATCCAACCACTGCACTGCCATTTAGTGCAGAGATCAGCACATAGGTACTCTGGGGACACCAAAGATTTATTTGACATTTTTAAAAAGTCTTGTGAAATGTCCCCTTTAAAGTAATTTTTAAATAGCAGGAGAAATCTCAAGCCTTGCTGTCTAGGAGAAATGTTTTATAAAATGAATACAAAATTTGACCTGAAAACAGCTCTTTTTTCTCATGCCAAGGTTTGAATCGAGCGATTTTGACATGACAGGACAACACTGACCCTGACTCAGTTATTGGAGCGAAGGCATAAAGATAGAGACCACTTGCTGTGTGTTTGACAGACTGATTGCCTAAAATTGAACTGATCTGTGGCTGTGAAAGAATGGCAACCACACATGGCAAAATAGTCCACTTATTGTGATGATAAAAGGAAATACCCTTCCCCTCTTCGTGTTCATCTTTGCGTTTTCTCTCCTTTCCTCTCTTGGCACCCCGGGGAGTGCATCGCTCTAATACAAATGGCTTTTCATTCTCTTCCACTAAGCGATCTGCGGACGGATGAGGGGTGGAAGAGGAAAGTGCGAGCTGTTTATTTCGTTAGATACAGAGATGTGGCCGGAATAGATTCGATTTGCGGTAAGCAGCTTCCCGGATCAGGCCAAAGTGACACGGCGGACACACCGCTGGACGACGTTCAACAGCACGCGTGCGTCGGCCATGTCGCAGGCACTCTGACAGTCAAGTTACCATTTAATCTCTGGCTCACCTTACACTACAAATCAAATCCTTTTATCCGCTATCACAGCCCCGAGAGACGAAATCGAGAAAGCGAGAGATTCACCAGACTACTCCGGCCTGTCTGTCTGATTAGCACTGCCTGTTTGATAAACCATGTGTGTCTTTAAAGCAGCCATTCAAAGAAAGTCAGCAAAGTAATGTTTAAAAACATCAAACTTTGGAGTCAATCAGTACAAACATCCGCGGGACAGGATACACGTCGTACACTGGAGTAAACACACAACCCTTCAATGTCAGGATGATTACCAGCAACACAAGCTTCAAAAACACGCCCACTCTAATCTGTCACAGACTTGTCACCAGTGCCGTGAAACGCCCACTTCCTGTCGTCGGCTGTCCATCACAATTTGCAGTAGACGATTTTGAAGCCCTATAGAAACATGCAAAACAGCTGCAAGAGTAGAGGTTTGCAGTTTTACATAAGAGAGAAATGTACAAGAAGTGTAATTTACAGAAACGCATACAGACGCTTGTATGAGTCTAACTACAAACAACATAACATGCCAAATACACAAGCTTAACCTCAACATACCCTGAAACATGCACTACTTAATAACAAAAAAGCTTTCGAAATACGCATTGCATTCTACATGCTGCCACAAGGAGCACTAGAATGGTCATTAGCTTTTATGATCAGTTTCTTTCAGACCAACAACTGTCAATGCAGATATATAGTTTATATGCTTATGTTTATAAACTTATGACCAGTGTTGGGCAAGTTACTGAAAATTAGTAATTAGTTACAGTTACTAGTTACTTCTTTTAAAAGTAATTGAGTTACTTTACCAGTTACTGTATATCAAAAGTAATTAGTTACTAGGGAAAGTAACTTATAAGTTACTTTTATGTCTGCTTTTTAAATGTAAATATGAACAGTACTAAACAGTCAAACAATAAAATGATATGGATGGGTTATTTTACACGTAAGACTCTAATATATCACATACTGTAGGAGTCTATTTTGCTTTAGATTCAGCCGTTGAATATTTTTGTTAGAAATTATCTTAATATGTAAGCTTAGTTTTATTATGTATATCATTTAGACAAATATTCTGTATGTTTACATTGAAAATATATAGTGTGTTAAAATTGTGTATTGTCTCTTTAAGAATTTGGAGACAATTGTGTCAACATGTCATATTTTCTAAAATAAATTATAATTTTTCTGATTCCATATTTATTTTAATAAGCCAGAAACGTCTCTGATGTGTCCTGCTGACAGGCACGGTGTGCGCGTGCAGCAGCTGACGCAAATTATGGGTCCTCCGAAGGTTAGACCGTCTCATTTCAGTTCTCTTCGCGAACTTCTGAGGCTTCCACCTTGAAAGACCGAGTGCTCAATTTTTTAGGTCGCATGCTTAGCAGGGCGCGGCCATGGAATTGGAACACAGCTTGTGAACCTTGCGGCGGTAGTGCGCTCTTTGGTCATATATTGTTTGTATATGTTTTCTGTTGGATTTAAATGATACACAGGATTAAAGGAAGATATTTAATCAGGAAACGCAGTACGTGAATTGTTTTGTCCGAACAGAGCGAGTGGATTGTTTTGTCGGGTACGGAGCGAGTGAAACTGAAACAAACTGCGCACTCACACATATGGAGTTTTAACAGTTGTACAGCGCATATTTTTCTGGAAACGACAATCGCGGATCGTTCTCTTCCATGAAGGCCAATGTAAACATCTAAGATATATATTAACATTTCTCAGATTTATTGCTTTTGTGGACTACACATGCAAGTTAATGTCATACCGGGATTGCTTGGCAAAGATAATTTACAAACATGAGACCGGATGGATTATGACTTGAGCACAATTTTTAAACAAAGGTATGTTGTCCCGTTTAGATTTTTCACGTTCATTCTATATGCACTGTCAGCCATGATGAAGTTTAATTCATTGCGCCGCCCACCACGGTCATGCGACGTTAAATCAGAAATGTCTTGTCTGTAAGTGTTATTTGTTTTACAAAATAGAGTAACGCGAGTAACGAACTCATTTAAATTTCAGTAATTGTAATTGCGTTACTTGATTTTAAAAAATACTTCGTTACATACTCATTACTGATAAAAGTAGTGGAATTACAGTAACGCGTTACTTCCATCACTGCTTATGACATGGTGAAATAATATTAACAGGTCAATATTTATACCAAAGATAACTTTATTATATGCTATAAATATAACTTTATAAATAAGCTCAGTTCCTGTACTTACTGTATGTAATTGTCCTTAATTGTAACAGTTATTTTGCTTAAAATAAAGATCACGATTCTCTTACGATTCTTAATAACTTTTTGATTTCAAAGATTTATGACCCCTGAACATCAGGTTAACATTAGTTTTTTTTAGAAGTGCAAAGAATTTTGCTTCTGAAAGTTTCAGATAAGTATAGATAATATTTAAGTTCAGCAAATGTTAATTTCAGAGTAATTATGTGTTCATTTTATTTAAAACAAAACTTAAAAATATATATTTTAAATAGCCTAAATAAAAAAAACGAATACGTTTTGGTGCAAATTGCTGCCACTACCTGGATTGACATTTTTACACTTGCTAAGTGTGTCCCATCAGGTGAATAATTCTACATGCACGTTGGGATCTTCACGTCCACTAAAACACTTTAATTTTATTTTATTAATTTTAATTGTATTTCGGAATATGCAAAGATCTTTAAATGATAATTGGAGAGCTAAAAAATACGTAATTTTACTTGCGTTAAAGGACAAGTTCTCGGGCCAGCATCATATGTCTAAATTTCAGTCAAAACCGTTCTATTTCATCATAAACAATCTGAAAACAGGGCTTTAAGTGTAAAATACCGAACTTGTCCTTTAAACATGGAAATTTAAATGACTCAGTAGCTGGGTTTCCATCCAAGTGTGAAGCAAATATTTTTCAAATTCGCAAAAAAAAGGAAATACAAACAAATGTGAATTTGGTGCGTTTCCATCAAGTTATTAGAGTAAATGACAGTGGTATTGGTAACCTATAACACTGTAAAAATAAAAAGTTGACTTAACTTACATTTTCAAGGCAATTTGCTGCACAGCTTTTTTGAGTTTACTCAACTCTTGGAAGATGTAGTTCACCTAACTCAATTTACTGAGTAATGTCAACTTAGAACCCACAACTTGATCCAACTTAAACTAATTAGGTAATAAGCAAATTTCTATGTTTACTCAACTAGTGACTAAGTTGGGTAAAGAGTAATTTAGTATATCCAAATTTAACTAATCTACATGTTTTGAACTGTGGAAGTGTATACAGAAAGGTCTCATAAACAAAATCTTTGTGTGACTTAGCCCTTGCTTAAACCAGAGACCTTTTTGCTGTGAGGCAACAGTGATGCGCGCTAACCCACTGTGCCGTCCTCTACACTGAACACACACTTCTCAATCATGGTAACAATGAACTAACATTCTTTCAAAATTACTCTAAATACAACATATAACTAACAACATAAATAAATCCAGCAAACATTAAAACAGTCATCTTTTTTAGTAAATATTAACCAAAGAAGTGAACATGTTGCAATGCATGCTGGGAACCATTCCAACCATTGTTTTTTTTAAATTGCTTGTTCAGATTACTTTTGTTTTCAAGTTGGGTGAATGAATTGGACAAAAACGTATATACTTAACTAACTTAACTAATATTTGTTAGCTAAATGATTATGCTTTTTTCATTCAGTGAACACAAAATAATGAATTGACGCCCTTCAACAAATAAATCTTTGTTCAATTTCTTTGGATTTTTTACAGTGAACCAAAAGTAAATAAAACAAGGTATGCTTAGAAAATGGAGACAGGACTGCATTTAGTTACGTTTGGGCAAGTTTACATTTACTAGCAGTGCAGCTGCACAGAAGAAGGAATTTAGCATTTTTGATGAAGGCACTAGCAGCAAGGGCATTGCGACGACATCAAAACCCATATATGAGAAAGACAACAGGTGTGTTCGACATCGGCTGTGGCTGGATGTAACCGATCGGCGAGATTAGCCGCGTGCAGGCGGGGAGGAGCTGAAAACGGAGACGTGAAGTCGGACGCGCCGTGGTTCCCGTAGTTTGCTGCATTTACGGCAGGCATGGCTGATCACGTGGCGTTTGCTTGCTTAATCGCATTAAACATGATTTGTAAGATGTAAACTACATAAAAAGTGAATTATACTGTTTTGAATGTCCGTGTATGAGCACGAGTGGAACTGAAGAGGCTTACAGCATCTGTTTTTACAAGAATAAAGTTCAAAATAAGCATAAATTATTTAAATACCAATGTAGTGGGGTCTACGTTTTTTATCCATTTTATTTTGTTGAAGATGAAACAATATAACATCGCGACTACATGAAAAGAGCTTTAACTGTTATAAAAATACAGATTTGTGAGCATTTGTGGAACTGAGGGCGTGAAAATACACACGAAACACACGTGATTGTTGTCATGTGGTGAATCCGACCAATCTTGAAACAGCTGTGTCGTCATTACAGCCCGTGCAGCTCCTCTTCGCAAGCTGCGCTGGCTGACTCCGGCGGCTGATCTCGAATCGCTCTCGCGGTACTTAAAAACCATATGACACAGTCACGTGCCTGCAGCGCCAGCTTAAGTCGGACAAAATTACTAACCGGAATGCACTGCTTCAAGTCAGCCACCGATCGGTCTGCGCAGCGCCGCATGAAGTCGAACACACCTAACGTCAGCTGATACGTCAGCTAGACGATCAGTCACGTGGGTTTAATGTTCGCTACTTTAGAATTTATTCAGCAAATGCTTTTTCATCTCCCATTATTCGCATTTACACTTTTTCGTTTAAGTCAAAAACCACCTCAAGCGAGCGTAAAAAAATGTTTTTGCAAATTAAGGGATTTTTATTCGAAATTTGTGTTTCCATCATTCATTTCTTATGCGATACTTAAAAATGCACATAAAATCAGTGTAATGGAAACTCAGCTAGTGATAGAGGTCACTGTTGTCCCAAACACTGCAAATATACACTTCTGCATCTAATTGTTCATTTATATACATTACAGAAAAGATCTCGCAACCCAGTGGTTGAGAAGCCTTCATGGGCAAGTTAGTTAAATATATAATTTTCCAGCTCCCCTAGAGTTAAACATTTGATTTTTACCATTTTGGAATCCATTCAGCTGATCTCTGGGTCTGCCGGTACCACTTTTAGCATATTTTAGCATAATCCATTTAATCTGATTAGACCATTAGCATTGCGATAAAAATTCACCAAAGAGTTTTGGTATTTTTTTCTTTTTTAAAACTTGACTCTTCTGTAGTTACATTGTGGCTAAGAACTATACTCTCATTCTGGAGTAATAATCAAGGACTTTGCTCCCGTACCATGGCTGCAGGAGGCGCAATGACATTACACACTGCCCGAAAATAGTCCCCTGTATTGGTTACTTTTAATAGCACGGGACTATTTTCAGGCGCTGCGTAATATTATGGTTTATGCTAAGCTATGCTAAAAATGGTACCGCCAAACCCGGAGATCAGCTGAATGGATATTTAAATATTTAACTTTAGGGGAGCTGGAAAATTAGCATATTTAAAAAAAAAGTGGAGTGTCCCTTTAAACTTTCAACATGTATTTTGACAACATCAAGAATCCACAGCATGTTTCTAGCTTTAGATATATAATAAAGATTATATGAAGACATCGTCCGCATCTGTTAACTGCAGATACATAACCCAAAATATTAGCAAAGGTGGCATAAAATGGACCCCAATCTCAAAAATGTTTACGGTTTGTTTGCGAAAGGCGTGTGAGCGAAACGGATCCGAATCTTTCGGAAAGAAATGTTTACGATTTCAACTTTCACGAAGGATTGATTACGAAATGTTTACGAACGGACAGAACTTCAAGCAATGAAAGAGAGAGGTAGCGGCCTGATCTATAAATAATAAATAAGATGTTTCTACAAGTTACACATTTCAGAAGTCTTTTATGCTGTGTAAGGATACGTTCCCATCAAAAAGCCCCGTAATGTCAATGTGACCTTCATCGGCATCTTTAAACCAGAAGCTTTATCGCAAACCTGTAAAAGAGAAAAACTTTATTTGATACATTCAAAGGATTAGTTCAGTGTGTAACTTGTCCTGTACTGCTTGTGCTACAGATGTGAATGATACCTCGAATCATGGAGCTCGATAAGGAGAATGCTATTACATTTTCCGCCTGACGGATGATAAAACGTGTGGAGAACCATACCACATACACTGAAAAGAAACCAGGATGGCCTTTTTTGACTCGCATAGTGAGTTTTCATAAACAAATCGAGCCACTTATATGTCTATTGGGGTTAAATATTGTAAAAGTTTGGAGAGCACAAACACCGAATTAACATCTGAACCACGGCTTTATTTTAAACCAACTAATCCCAGTACAAAGTGAACAGCGGCGACTCTACTATCTCCCTTTAACATTACATAACAGATGATACGGGTGACAGATCTAGGCTTTGTTGGTGGATTAGTCCCAGCTCAATCCCAAAGCACTTCTCTTGGTTCCCTCCTTATAGATAATAAAACTCTGGTGTGCTAAAAAGAAAGAATTTGATCAATACCAGCCGCTAGTGGTGCAGATGATCAGTCAGACATATTACATAAGACTAGCCATAAAAATGACCAATATCAGGACCAGTCTCACTAGCGCTGATTGATCTCGACTCTAAGGCTAGACACGATTAACCATTAGCAGGGACGACATGTGGAAAATCTGAATGTCTTAATTCTGTCTCTGTCAGGACTGGAGAGAAACTTAAAACCGGATTTTTCGCAAGTTGAAAGTCAGGGAACAAGGGCACGCTAGGGGTAAATTACTAAATCTAATGAGCCGTCACCCGAAAGATTTCAATTCTGTTACACCCATCACCTGTCTCATCTCAGGTTCACTTCATATCTCAAATCATATTTTGACCATCTCCATCTCTGCAGTCTTTGTGATTGAAGCCATAAAAATGCCTGACTAAAAAACCCTCAGCTGAGAACATTTCATAAAAAACACAGCACGATAATCTAAATTATTTCTTACATTTCTAAATGCTGAATACTGTTTTTTAGACGTCATTTCATCACATCAGCCTAAACAGAAGTACGTATGTAGATAAGCACAGTTTTTTCGCCATCACACACACACGCATGCACGCGCGCACATACACAAGCAAGCAAACAACCTCCCAGCATGAAACAACCCTCCCTGATTTCATTATTTGTCAAATCGGAAGAGATGATACGGGGAATTGGTGAGCCGGTTTCATAACACACGTTACAATACTGTCACCAAAAGGCCAGATCGCGTAATTACACCATGTTTCATTCACAGAAACACACACACGCGCGCGTACAGACAGAGACAGCTCTGAAAATCTGATTAAGGTCGGTTCGCCTCGGCAGCCCGTGTCTTTATTTATTTATCTCAGTAAACACACGCTCACTTTATTCTGGGAATGTGAAGCGTGCCATAATTAGCAGAACATGGCTCCCTAATTGGGCTTTAATTGATATGAAGAGTGTCGCCAGGGCCGAGGCCTCGCGTAGCAACGCTTTTACCGAGCGAGTGGGCGTCTCCTCGCTGCCAATCAATCTCACTGGCACGGCTGACGGAGCGCCGTTAAAGTGCCCGCCTCCGAGAAATTACTGAACCACGTTTAGGCTTAGCTGGAAATGGTCATGGTAACTCAGTAAGCCCATATTTAGTGCCTTGAAATACCCTAAAAACACAGAATGAAGATCCGTTTCAACGTGACGTCTCTGTTTTGCCCCTGCAATGACTCAGAGTTTATTTTTTTGCGAATAAAATTAAACAGTTCCTGCCAAAGCACCATATGCTCCATTTGTGGTATGATGAAGGTGAACTATGATGAAAAAAGTATGCTTAAGATAAGCGTCTGTTAGATGTCTTATGTGTAGCATAAGTTTAAACACAATTTTCATAAACAAAACTTATAATACAAAGTTTGCATATTTAGATAAAATAATTTAAAAAGAAACTAGAAACTATTGTAAAATAAATAATGTATTTTTTGTGAGAGAACTCGTAACTTGACCAAAACCATCTCTTGTACAGAAGTGTAAAGTAAAGTTACAGTGAATTTGGAATTAAAAAATTGAATGTTTTAGAATATTGTGGGTTTTTTAACAAATGACTTCATTGATGTTCATGTGCCCTCATAATCTATAAAAAATAAAAACTACCTCCTCCCCTCCTCGAAACGATCTCTCTTTACTTCCGGTCACGAGGAACGTCTCAAGGGCGTGGCCGGGGAAAATATTGCAGATTAGCAAATAGCAACATGACCCAACTTCCAACAGTCCAATGAACTCTCGATTTATAAATTCAAGTCCCACCCTACATTGTTTCTAATTTTTCTAATTAAAAATTAAATATAAGCAAACAATGAGTGTAAATACAACACAATGAAACTTTTCAAGTAACATTTCAAGTGCTAGGGGGAGATATCAATTGCAAACAATATTTTAAAAATACTTTGAAGAGAGTACACTTCTAAAATATGATTAGCTTTTTTTAGGGCAATATCAATTCAATATAACATTTCACTTCATTTTTAAATACAATAAAATATGTTTTTTTGTGTGACATTTGAATGTGACATTTTGCCATAAAAATAAAAAAATATATTAAAATAATTAAGTGTGGGTTTGTTATGAATAATAAAAGATCATCTATCCACTGTAAAGTACAATTTTCTTCAACACTGTCAACAATCAAATTTAGTGCATTTACCAGAAAGGAGAGACAGCTTTGAATTTGGTTAAATAATGTTTAGCCGGATATATTCTTTGAAGGAGATTAAAAGAAACTTCTTCGGGTAGAGCCAGACTTTTTTCCAGTCAATCACTCACAAACTGATTCCAAAATGAAATTTACTTTGGTTTGGTCTCGAAAAATATCCTTATCTAATTGATATAGGCTATTATAATTATTACAACAACCAAAGAAACATATTTTACCTACAAAGGTGTGATGAGAGTTGCTGTTAATCTAATCTTCTTTGCTGTTTAAACAACATCTTAGAAATTGCTCCAAAAACAGTTGCAAATTCCTTTGGTGGTATGGGAATATATTTTGCCATTTGATTGATTTGGCAAAAGATAAGACATACAAAATGTAAAAAAAATGTATCTATTCACTGATTTAAACCTACATAATACAGTTACTGCAGTTTGAAATAAAGTGCATTATACAACGCATACTGCTCACACATAGTGCCTGAAGGTGGCGCTGTAAGACAAGCTCAGTATGAATTCGCTTTTAAGAGTTGTGGCTAGAAGGGATACAGCTACGGACGAAATCTCGCCGGATGAGCGCTGTGTCTTCATCTTAATCCTACCCTAACCTAATCCTAAACGGAATGTATGCCTTAGCTGTATCCTATCTAGCCAGAACCGCTATTGTCATCCTAATCCTAACCCTTAACCCAACTCATCTCGCGAGATTTGGCCGTAGCTGTATCCCCTCTAATCAGAATCTTAAGCTTATTAAACGGTTAGCACAGCATGAAAACGTTCCCACCTGCACGTTAGCATGGGGTGGACAGCTGATATCCTTAGAGAGAGAATTGTGTCCTCCTGCTGAAACATTACCTCAAACCTTTATATTATAAGCGCACACACGCACACAATTCAAACCTCCTTCAAACAGAGTGGCTTTCATACTCCCATCGGGGAAGAAGGCAATGTCAACTCTCAGACTCCCTGCTGTCACAGCCTTCAAGGACACTCAAGTTCTGATCAGAGGACCAATTAGGAGATTTTCTGATAGTAAATGAATAAAACAGTCCTCTGTGGATTTAATAACAAACCCATTAGACACGGCTAAAAGGGTGAAACTGCCTTCTAATTCAACCTGCACCTGATTAATGCACAATTAGCAAAGACACTTCATTCATCTTTACATGGGTGAAATGAGAAGTAAACACTATGGGTTAAGAAATCTCTGTTTTCTCCTCTGTTTGTCTTTGTGGTAATAAAGAACATAAGGAAAAGTGCATGCCTTACTGAAAAGCTAAAAAACCTTTGCTATTTTGTGGTAACCATAGTTACTGTAACCGTGATTTTTTTACTGTAGTAATACCATGGTTAATTTTCTTAAGGGCTTGCAAAGCTGGTCAAGCTTAAAAAGTGACCAAAACAGCTAGACCAGCTTGCTACACCAGCAAAACCAGCTAATACCAAGTTGAAAGACCAGCAAAACCAGCTCACCTTAGCCGTTTTTTTTTCAGTATTTCATGTACTATGGTGTTACACTGAATTAAAGGGAAAGTACACCCGAAAATTACAATTTGTGAAAACCCAGCAAGTAAAATCATCACTTACATAATGTAAAGAACATTTTGTGAAAATATTATATATTTGGAGTTTCGTTGCAAAACGAGATAAATCCGTTTTTTAATTGTTTAGAAATTTCGTTTTTTTTTTTGGCATTCCAATTAACATCAGTTCAACTGCAGTTGGTTAGTTACCTTCATAACTTAAAAAATACAGCTAAGTAGCGCCATAAAACAAAATAATAACATGATAACATAATAATAAACATGTTTTGGCAAAAATAAAAAATTGATTTATCTCGTTTTGCAACGAAACCCTTCATATTCTAGAGCGTGTTTGTTTAGGTGATTTTTAAATGTCAACATTGGCTTTCAGAGATCGTGTACCCCGCCTTTAATCTATGTCATTGTTATTGTTTTGATCGTGCGCCCTCTAGTGGCGGATTCTACAATTGTATCTTTAATTCCGGCCTTTGTTCGTTTAGTGGTGTGGCTAGTGTCTAAACTGAACGCTGGAACAAATACCTCGTCGAAAATAAATGTTTTGGTTTCCTACACTGTAAAAAATTAGCTGTAATTTATGCAGCTGATTGCCAGTAATTTACTGTAGATTTAAATTTGTGATATTTACTGGCAAAAGTTTGTTCAAAGTTAAATGAAACATTAACAAGTCTTTATCTTTACAGAATAAAACTATAAAATAACAGCCTCATGCAAAGCATTCTGGGAAGCAGAAATCCTCATCAATCTCAGACGAGGGGAGACACCGATTATGGATTACGGCTATGTGAAGGAAGGTCTTGCAGCCGATTAACATTGTATACATACACATTTTACACAGTGTTAGCTCAGTGTAGTTTTTGATACACTTTAGCTAGGATTTGAACTATGGTTATCTACTTGTTGTTTATTTTACTTGTTATCAGAAATTAAAGGTAACATTTTTCCTGTGTTTTTGAAGCTTTGATACAGTGAGCAATATAACAGATGTTCATGTTTTATGTGTAAAAAACCTGATGTCTTCCTTGTTCTATGAAGTCCCTCCTTTAGAAATACGTAACGAGTTCTGATTGTGTAGTTTGTTTAGTGTGTTGTGATTCGACAGCAGCTTAGCTTAGCTGTTTAAACTGTAGCTGGCGACTGACGTATTGCTGTGGGCGGAGTTTAGACAAAAACTGTTTTATTGACGTCAGTCAACTGGGGGAAGTAGAGGGCTGTAGTCCAAACTGGCTGTTTGCTGTAGGCTTTGAAAGGGGAATTCTGTTAAAGAAAATATATCACCTAGCAGTGAACTTTGAGCTTTATAATTTTACAGATATTATTTATGCTACTTTAAAAAAAAACGTAGAAATTACAATTTTATTGCAGCTGGGTTGCCGGTAATTTACCGTAGATTTAAATTTATGTTATTTACTGGCAAGAGTTTGTTCAAAGTTAAATAAATTTTAAATATTAACAAGTCTTTATCTTTACAGAATAAAACTATACAATAACAGCCGCATGCAAAGCATTTTGGGAACCAGAAATCATCAACCTTTTTTTGCTTCAGATTTTGTTTCCCAGAATGTTTTGCTTGATGCTGTGTTTTTAGTTTTACTCTGTAAAGACAAAGACTTGTAAATGTTTAATGTTCATTTAACTTTGAACAAAATGTTGCAAATAAAAAACAAATTTAAATCTACGGTAAATTACCGGCAACCCAGCTGCAACACACTAACTAAAGTTTGAAAAATGGGATCAGGAAGAGCATGACCTTTAACTACTTTTAAAGGATTTTTTTTATTATTTGCGGAGTTTACTGAAAGTTACGTGTGTTCTTACGAAAGCTGTTTATGTTATTGCTGCTGAAAGTGTCTGAATATATCTAGTATAAATGTAAGTTTTTACACGTATACGGTTAACAATTGTAATAGTTTTACAGTCATTTTAATGTAATACAGAAGCTATTTGTTGGCAGTAATACTGTTGATTTTACAGGAAATTATTTTACAGTGATATCATAAAATTTAAGGGTTGCCATTTTGTTATAATGACATAGCCAATAACATAAATGTGATGTATGATGGCATGATCAATTCAATGTACATTTCTATTTATTGATATCTGTAAAAACACAAAATAATACAAAAAATATTCGATACACTTATGTTAAGCTTATGTGTTTAGGTTTTTATTGCAGACTTCTAGGTATAACAGAGTGTTCTTTGTAGCACTACCAGCAGAGGGTGCTGTTTAAATAATAATAAAAACAAATAGGAAAAATGTGACAAGTCTATACAAACCATAGATTGTAAAAAAAAAAGAAGGTAAAACCCATCTAAAGGGTTTTTTTTGGGTGGATTTACTGTTTTGTACATAAAATCATCCTACATAATGTAAAGAACATAACCTTGATATCTTTAATATTGACGGAGTAAGTTTATGGCAAAGATTGAAATCAATGATGCTCTGAGACTTTAGCCTGAATTTCACAGACAGGGTCACAATTCTGCAGCAGATCATGAATCAGATTCCAATTCTGCACAGATAGTGTTACGATTCTGAGTAATTTATCATACATAAATTAAACAGATTATGTAAAAGAAGCAGACATTTAGTTACACTAACAGCAGAAAACTTTGCAACTGCTACTTCCTTTTTAGCTTATGTTTCACACCACTGATAGTCTGTAATCTGACACAACCGTCCTCAGTGTCAAACAGTTACAACACTGTCAAAGCCAATACATTTTTGGGACACTGGGACTCCAGACACAGGTACTGGTGCTGGTACTTGAGTGAAAATGTTCAGACTGACATTCAGCGACATGTCCAGCTTTTGAGAGATCACCCGTTTTTATATCATCTCATCTCATTCCCCCCTCTTTTAGGGCACTGACTTGTACCTTTTAAAGTCAACATGAGGCTTGTGATGTGAATGATTGTAACATTCACTTAATGATCTCGCGTACGCGACCTCCGGGGCCTTCCACCATGTATCGGCAGACTTTATGAGGTCTGGCAAAATGTCCGGAACCATCACTTTCTCCACCAGGAAGATTACCGGCAGTACAGCCAATAGCAAAGCCCAGCCGAAGACTCCCAGCCAAAAGGACGGTCCGAGTCGAGTGATGTCATCTCGGATCTCACCAATATGTTGATGGGCGAAAAGAGCCCAGCTTATAAAAAAGAAGAACCCTGTGGAGCACATATAGTAATTTTAATAAATATTTATATAGAAAGCATCTTTCTAAAGAGGTTCTTTATTTTTGGTTCTCCAAATAACCTTAAGGTTTTCTATGGAATGATTATTCCCGTGATTGAAGATTTTGAGAATCCTTAATTTAAAAAAAAATGTTAAATAGGATGGTACAGACCTGTTGGTACCAGTGTGAAGAGCAGCAGGGTGGTGGGGTCAAGTGCCTGGCCCACTATCAGCAGTGAGCGCGTGTTAGAGTAAGAACGTACAGTCTCATTTGTCCAGCAGAGGGCGAACATGAGACACAGCACTCCTGAACTCACAGACATCAGGAAGGCGACTATTGCAAAGACCCTTTCAGCTTCAAGGACTAAGAGGAACCAAAAGAAATAAGAGGAATGTTTAAATAAGAGGCACCTAAACAACTCAAATATTGAACTTGATACAGAAGCATTACTCCTCTTTAAAATCTAGATTTAGGTGCTTTAATGGGGGACAACCCATGATATTGTAAAAAAAATAGTTATTTCAGTGTCACTGGGACGATTCCTTTAAAAAGATCCTAATATTTTGGTACACATATGTACCTTTGAGGAACCAGTATATACCACTGCAAAAAAATGACTTTCTTACTTAGTATTTTTGTCTTGTTTTTAGTACAAATAACTATAAATTCTTCAAACAAGATGCTTATTTGATGGATAAAATGACTTAAGAAAATAACTCTAGTGTTTGGACAAAAAATATAAAATTTAAGTGAATCTGTGCTTGAAACAAGCAACAACAAAGAAAAAAAAGAAAAAAATCTGCCAATGCAAAATAATGGATTTTTCTTGAATTAGTGTTTAAGAAAAAGTTAACTTACTTCAAGATTTTTTTTTCTTACCCCATTTGCAGATATTTTTTATAGTTTTAAGCACAAATTCACTTAAATTTAATATTTCTTGTCTAAACATTAGACTTAATTTCTTAGGTCATTTTGTTCATCAAGAAAATACATCATGATTTAAGATTTTTTTTATTTGTACTGAAAACGAGACAAAAACATTAAAGGAGTAGTCCACTTTAAAGATGGGGCCCATTGACTTACCATAGTATTTTTTCCTACTATGAAAAGTCAATGGACCCCAACTTTAAAGTGGAATACTCCTTTAAGTAGGAAAGTCATTTTTTGCACTGTAAGGTACCAATATGCACCTTTTAGGTACAGAAGTGTACTTTTTGAAAAGGTACCGCCCCAGTGACAACTTTTGTACCTTCTTGAGTGTATTTTAGTGCATGTACTTGTAAGTAAATAAAACTTCATGAACCTTCATAAGGCTTTTCTAAAGAACGTACAACCTACACTCTTATCCAGTTGTTAAGTCTGACATCATGCACTGCTTCTGGGTCCAACCAATTTCCATTAAGGGAAATTACAAAAATCACTCATATCATAATGCAAAAATATCAAAAACCCCTGATCCAAATTTTTCTCTCCATAACAAAATCTGAGATGACCAGACATGGACAATGATTAATACTTTATATTGTTGTTTGTGATTCCATGAGCCTAGAGAATTTATAAAATACTTATTTGTGTGATATAAATAATAGTGCTCAAAAATGACTGTTTAAATAAAATCCTTTATTGATATTAGTGAACGCTTGGACCTGGAAATGTCGACTTAACAAGTAGATGCCATAGAAGAACCATTTTTGGATGAATGGTTCCATAAAGAACCTTAAACATCCAAATAAACCTTTCTTTTTCACATAGGGAGGGAACTTAAAGGGACACCCCACTTTTTTGAAAATATTCTCATTTTCAGCTCCCCTAGAGTGAAACAATTGATTTTACTGTTTTGGAATCCATTCAGCCGATCTTCGGGTCTGGCGGTACCACTTTTAGTACGGGGTCGGCGTCAAGGGGGGGCATTCGCGGGTCGTGCCCCCCCAAACAGGTTGTTGTGCCCCTACACAGTTTTTTATTAATTTAATATATATCAAGAATTATTAAAATAAATTAAACATTGAATGTTTCATGACTTTTAATGTTATCAAAAGAGGAAAATATAGTTGATATACGTTTTCTTTAATTAAAATAGACCAGTTTCTCTGATTGGTTGTATTGCGGAGTCTCATGCATCTTTACCTCTTTAGCATATTTGTGACTTGATACTAGCAACGTGTTTTTTCGTGGCATTTTATGAATCGTGTAAAATATGGATATTAAAACATTTAGAACGAACCAGCACCGCCTGCTCCATCTGACTTCATGCAAACACCGATTGGCTCAAACTCGGAGATTAGAGGTCGAGGTGGAATTTTCAAATCTACAGGACACTGTTTTAAGGAAGTTTAATGTTCGTACACGCCGCCTTTAGCTTTTTTAAAGGTAAGTAAGCGTTGTTTTAATTTACGTAAGCTTAAATGTGAAGTGTGGCTATAGACCGTTAACAGCATTACGACGTGAAGCTATGAAACCCATTCATTTCAATGGCTTGTGCCACGCGAGGGTTGTTTGTTGTTGCGTCGAGCTTGCGCTCAAAGTTCAAAATAGTTTAACTTTTGCGCATAGTTTGTGATCTTCTGCACTTTATACGGGAAATGAGCTGACAGTCTGTACCAGTTGTATGAGTGTGTGCTTGCACTGTATTTGTTGGTTTAATGTCTAGTTTTTGCAAGTTATTGTTGCTAATTGCATGCACCCCCCTGGAAGCCACGTGGCCCCCTGTTAGTTATGGTCTGCCGCCGGGTCTGTTTTAGCATAGCTTAGCATAATCCATTGAATCCAACTAGACCACCAGCATCACTCACAAAAATAAACTAAAATTTTCGACATTTTAAAAACTATTAATTTTTTTAAACTATTTCTACTACTTTTTAAAACTTCTGTTGTTACATTGTGTACCAAGACCAACTGAAAACCAAAAGTCGCGATTTTTTTAGGACGATATGGTTAGGAACTATACTCTTATTCTGGCTTAATAATCAAGGACTCTGTTGCCATACCTTGGCTGCAGGAGGCGCAAGAATATTACGCAATGCCCGAAAATAGTCCCCTGCTATTGAAAGTAACCAAAGGGCCTGCATAATATCATTGCGCCTGCTGCACACATGGTACAGCAGCAAAGTCCTTGTTTATTATGCCAGAATGAGAGTATAGTTCATAAACATATCGACCTAGAAAATCGCAACTTTTAATTTTCTGTTGGTCTTAGTACAGGATGTAACTACAGAAGAGTCAAGTTGTAAATAGGAAAAATATTGAAACTCTTTGGTTATTTTTTAGCGCGATGCTAATGGTCTAATCAGATTAAATGGATTACGCTAAGCTATGCTAAAAGTGGTACCGCCAGACCCGAAGATCGGCTGAATGGATTGCAAAATGGTAAAAATCAAACGTTTAACTTTAGGGGAGCTGGAAAATGAGCATATTTTCAAAAAAGTGAAGTGTCCCTTTAAGTTATTATATATGTCATCGCTGTTCCCCCTTTTAAGCACTTTTATTTTTGAGAGTGTTATATTTAGTCTATACTGTCCCTATGATATCATTCTTTTCATTTTAATGCGATCATCCGACGACTAAAAAGAAGAACACTGGGGAAAAAACAGACAGGCTACAACTAATAAAAAATGTGAAAAACGTAGCATGTCACAGCCTGTCGGCTGCAGCCCACCAGACCATAAAAACCCCTACAAAACAAACACTAAACCACAATACATGACATGTAAAGTTAAAATAACCGTTGAGACATGTGACATTCAGAAATATCTAGCACACTTTTGGAGAAAAATGTGCCCTAGAGCTCACTTTTTTTACTAATAAATATACATTTCAAACGCATAAGTCTCATACATGGACTATCAAACTCTCTCTTCTGTACTACAATACAAATCAACAATAAACATTTATTAGTTTTATGTCAAATGTATATAGTTCAAAACTATATAATTACCTTTATCGATGTCCTCATCCGTCCAGCTATCATCAGGGTTCGTCTCATTGCCCGAGGACCACAGACCCCTGTTGTCCAGCCACTGTGGAGCCCAGATAGCATAGCTGATACACAAACAACCCATCAGACCAACGCATGATTCAGTAAATCGAAATCGACTCCTGGAGTCAACCAGTTCTGGTCCTTTCATTATTCTGATGAGAGAAAACATGAATGGTTAAATTTACAGCTAATAAACTTAGTTAATCTCTCGGTAGCGTTTTAAGTCATAAAATATTATAGCTGGTTAATACTTCAAAAAACAAAGAAATTGTTCATGGATTTCTTACCTTTAGTGACTCCTTAAGTGGTGTTACAATGTTAATTTACTGATACAACGAACACGCAATATCGGCAGCTGCTCACACGATCACACTGAAATATCAAGTGAATCAGAGAGGTTAACATGAGGACGTACAGAGACGTATCATTCACACTTCCCTCTCACGGGGCTGTAATACGACACTGAAAAGATTTCCCTCGACCTACAGTGGAGACCTACACAAAGTGGAAACTCCCACTCTCACATGCATACAAAACAGTGCGGTTAAATTCCCCTAGAAACCCTCGCTGCGGTTCGGAAAGTGAAACTAGTTCACTGTTTTTGCTGTGAACGAGTACAGTGCTATAATAAAACATGGACAGATGGTAAGCACACAGTTAACTGTACCGATTCACTTCCATAGTAGGAATAACAAATACTATGGAAGTCAATGTCTACTGTGTGCTTACATCATTTATCGAAATATCTTCTTTTGTGTTTAACTGACTAAAGAAATTTATAAAGATTAATAACAACAAGAGGATGAGTAAATAATAAAACAATTTTCATTTTTGGGTGAACTATCCCTTTAATTAAAGTAACTGTTCACCCAAATACTCACGATGCATTCCTTCTTATCGCATTCAACACGCTAAAAACAAATGGTACTTAATAGCACTGATAGTGGTTCTTGGCTTGTAATCAATAGAGGAACCATTTTTAGCGCTATATAGCACCTATGAAGAACCATACGGGGGTCATATAGCACAGTAGTTCTCAATTCCAGTCCTCTCAGTATGTTTTAAATGTCTCCTTATATGAAACACCTGACTTCACATCAGGCTCCTTAATACACAATGGGGCGGTTTCCCGGACAGGGATTATCTTAAACCAGGACTAGGCCTTAGTTTAATGATGAAATATAACTAGTTTTAACAAATATGCTTCACTAAAAACATTACTTGTGTGCATTTTGAGGCAAGACAAAGGGCACTGATGCATTTTAAGATACGTCAGGGCAAGTTGTTTTCAGTTTGGACAGCTCTTACATTTATTTTAGTCTAGGACTAGTCTAATCCCTGTCTGGGAAACTGCCCCATTAACAATTAACAAGCTGATGACCTGAATCAGGTGTTTTTATATAGACAGTTTCAGCAGTGACAACATAAACGCGCGGCTTTCGTGGTCATCACGTAACTTCCGGTAAACTCAGCTTAGAATAAATAACAAAGAAGTCCTTTTAAAGTAGTTTATTTATATAACAAGCAAAATAAACAACACGTAGATTACATAGGAACCCAAAACATTTGTTATTTTCGACGAGGTATTTGTTTAAGAGTTCAGTTTCTGCAACTAGTCAGACCATTAAACAAACAGAAACCGGAAGTAAAGTTCGGACCAGACGCTTATCGCGTCACCGCACGTGCGCCCGATAAAACGGTCTATGGAGACATTTAAAATGATATTCCACTTTTTTTTGAAAATATGCTCACTTTCCAGCTCCCCTAGAGTTAAACATTTGATTCTTACCGTTTTGGAATCCATTTAAGCTGATCTCTGGGTCTGGTGCTAGCACTTTTAGCATAGCTTAGCACAATCCATTGAATCTAATTAGACCATTAGCATTGCGCTAAAAAATAATAATCCTTTTTAAAACTGGCATAATAATCAAGGACTTTGCTTATGTAAGATGGCTGCAGCAGGCGCAATGATATTACGCAATGCCTGAAAATAGTCCCCTGCCATGGAAAGTAACCAAAGGGCTATTTTCGGACAATGTGTAATATCACTACGCCTGTTGCAGCTATGTTACATCAGCAAAGGCACTGATTATTACACCAGTTTGAGAGTATAGTCCCTAGCCATATCTGCCTAGAAAATCACAACTTTTAACTTTCCGTCGGTCTTAGTACACGATGTAACTACAGAAGAGTTCAGTTTTAAATAGGATGGTTATTGGTTATTTTTTTAAAGTGCGATGCTAATGGTCTAATCAGATTCAATGGATTGTGCTAAGCTATGTTAAAAGTGCTAACGCCAGACCCGGAGATCAGCTAAATGGATTCCAAAATGGTAAGAATCAAATGCTTAACTCTAGGGGAGCTGGAAAATAAGCATATTTAAAAAAAAAGGACTGGGATTGAGAACCACTGAAATAGCACCACATATGGTTCTACATAGCACAATATGGTTCTACAGCAGTGCTACACAGGTACTTCATCGGTGCTATATGGCACTTAAAATAGTTCCTCTATGATTATGAGCCAAGAAACACTTTTAGTGCTATTTAGCACCGTTTGTTTTTAGAGTGTAGATGTATACAACTTCCTCTTTCCTTTTTTTATTAAAATGCTGTCGTGTCATCTTATATGGGACTCAACATGGCAGGGCATTCACCCACCATTAAAGGGCACCTATTATGCAAAATCCACTAAATGTGTTTAGACATTAATGTATGTTGCAGTTTGTGAACACAACCACCCTACAATGAAATAATCCATACACTCCCTCCCTATTAAACCAAAGCAGTCTCATTAGACATGCCGTTTATTCTCTCAACAATGTGATGTCACACTGCTAAACCCCGCCCATAGCCACTGACTGACAATCCGGCATTACCCCAGTTTTCAGCCTCAACAAGTTGTACACTATGTGCCATATCACAATAGTGAGATAATATTGTCTCAGACTGTATTCACAGGAATCGAATCTGTCAGCTCTGACTCTTTTGGTAAAGGAGTGAGGAGCTGCTCATTTGCATTTAAAGGTACACACACACAAAAACTGTGGGTTTTTGCTCCCACCCAAATAAGGACATGCTATAACAAATTATGTATGGGGTATTTTGAGCTGAAACTTCACAGACACTTTCTAGGCACACCTGAGACTTATATAACATTGTATAAAAAATAAAAGGCATAATAGGTGCCATTTAAAGTAACCTAAATGACTTCCAGGGGTAATATTTATAGTCTTAGGCAAAACATAAATTTTTGTAAGGGAAAACTATTAATAGTTTGATATTATTTTGCGATTGATACATCACATATTCATAGACAATGCTTAAGAAATGAACAGTATTGGTGTTGATCACCAACATCATTTTGTTATGTTTCTGTAATGGTTAATCCAGCAGTATGTGTAAGCTTTTTAGTCACAGTAGTATTTCTAATGTTTAATGTTTTGCATTTACTTTTTACAAGTCAAAAAAGTATGTTCTTATATTTTATTCAAATGCTAAATTACAATTGTATATTTATAGTCTTAATAGTTTTTAATTTTTTTATTGTCGAATGTTGCACTTGATTCATTTTTGACTTGAATGTCAAAAAAGTTAAACGTGTTGCATGTAAAAACACAAATTCAATTTGACATTCTCACTCCTGTTCAAAATGATGAAACGTCAAGAACTCTGAAAAGTAAAGAGTCCGCATTAGAGTCCCTTCACAATGCTGGATGGTTTTTGAGACAAATAAGACCGGTGGTCTAATAAATTTGTTATATATTGTTATATGTTTTGGCATGAGTTTATAGCTGGGTCCGAAACCGCTCCCTCATTCACTTATTCACTATTCCCTTTATAGCAAATGATAATTGAGTCCACTTTATGGGAAGAAGTGAAAAAAAAATGAGTGAGCGATTTCGGACACTGACGTAAATACCATTCATCAGAGAGCTGTCGCAGAGATTCGTCATAAACCCTTACACCTGTGTGGCTTATAAATTGTACTGTGAAACAGTTAAGTCATCTATACTGTTTGTCACATTTGTCATGTTTATTGTATTATGTGTTAATAATGAGAACAAAACAACTGCTTGTCATATTTATTTACTGTTGTTTATTTATGTTTAATAAAAATGTGTATTGTATTTTAAATAAAAGATATCCCAAGTATTTTTTTCTGTTTATTTCTAAAAAGTAGAAAATAACTGAAACAAATTTTAAAAAATGTGTATAAACGTAATTTTTACTGTCAGTATCCTTCAGCTGATTCCAGTTAAGCGTTCGTCTCCCATTGCATCATGGGAAATATGAGTGAGCGGGTGTACATCGAATGTACCCTCCAATTCAGAGTGCATTGTGGGTAAAAGTACTGAACGAATGTAGGGAATGAAGTTGTTTACTCATATGTTGGACATCACTACAAAATGGCAGACACACGATATTGGGCACTATATAGTGGATAGGAAGCGGTTTCGGACACAGCTTATGTTTTCATATAGACCGTTTCATCGGGCGCACGTGCGATGACGCGATAAGCGTCTGGTCCGAACTTAACTTCCATTTTCTGTTTGTTTAATGGTCTGACTAGTTATTGAAACTAAAATTTTAAACAAATACCTCGTCAAAAATAACAAATGTTTTGGGTTCCTATGTTTTATTTTGCTTGTTATATAAATAAACTACTTTAAAAGGACTTTGTTGTTATTTATTCTAAGCTGAGTTTACCGCAAGTTACGTGATGACCACGAAAGCCGCGTGTTTATGTTGTAACTACTGAAACCGTCTATATAAAGAAACTACTACCAATTACACTTAATGGTAAGCTGGTCAATCGGAGGACACATCGCTTTTCAGAACGGTGAGCTTTGTACAAAAGTTATATCTGAGCAACAAAAATGTACGGTATGTGGAAAATAATGTGCTTTTGAACCATAAACCACGCAAACACATTGTATTACAGCAAATACACAAAATAACATAGTTTTTAGCAATGAAATAGGTGCTCTTTAAGAACACACACACGCTCCTCACTTTTATAACTTCAGAGACACTTTCACATTTGTGTCATTGTGGTATGCAGCACTGGAGGCTGAACCACAGTAACCATGACAACGCATCACATGGGCTGCTGTGTGTCGTCACGGTAACGGGTAAATGACAAAGGAAAGAAACAGCCCTCCTCTCCACAGCAAAGTGGGCTTCACAGGAAACCCGTGTCAATGGTTACTTCCTACCGCTCGCGTTTCACCCCAGATCTGAGATCAGTTTTGCCATTCTATCGTGGCTGATAGAGGGGCGTTTTTAGACATCATTGATCATTGTGAAGATAGGAACATCTACCTGAAGCCAAACCCGGATCAAGAAAAACAAATATGAAACAATGTAAATGTAAAATGTACTATAATATTTTAATGCAAGATCGAGTCATTCGTTCAGTCACTCCACAAACATAAAAATCTGAAGAATTGAACAAAAAAATCTGCGAAACTGAAGCAAAGAAAACATTTAACTCGGGTGTCAAAAACAAGGCATTTATAGTAAGACCTTCTTGTAAAGATAAGACTTCTTCCTGGTTTCACAGACAAGTTAAGTCTTATCCTACAATGAATCTTTTTGAACCATCTTAACTTAAAACCACTTGCACTGACATATCTTAAAATATATCAGTGCAATATTTTTTTTCTCAACATATAAAAAGCTACTTAAAAGTATATCATTTAACTCGGCCTAATCTTTGCTTGATCTAAGCTTCATCTGTGAAACCGGGCCATTATAAGGTAAACATGTTAGCTAGGACTGTTTTTCACTTAAACAACTATTAACTCTTTCCCCGCCAGCGTTTTAAAAAGTTGCCTGCCAGCACCAGCATTTTTTATGATTTTCACAAAATTTGAATGCCTTCCATATAAACATACAATATATATAATGAATAATAAAAAAGAAAACCATTTCATCCTACCTACCATTTGTTCTCTTTTTATCATATCTCAAATATGGGTAGGTTTCTTAAAAAATACAAAATTTTGAGCAAAAAGCTGAGATAATTGCATTTTTGTGAACACTGTTTACCCAGAAATTGTCTTTACTTAAACAATCAAGTAAACATCACTAAATATTTTCTGTTTTGAAGCCAAAGCTTAAAAAGTTTAGTTGATTTAACGTTTAAGCTTACAAAATCCATTAAACTAAAACATTAAAGTAAAATGAACTTAAAATGATTAGTTTGTGTTGTGAGGAATACCCATAATCCTTTGCACATGAATATTTTGATTATGTTCTGCTTTTTCACAGAATAAAAACTGAGAAGAACTTTCACTACTCAAATATTTGTTAAAAAAATGTCATATAGGTTCAAGCTTTTATATTATTGATGTTGTTTTGTTGTAAATTATAATTTTGTGAAGTCACAGTTCAGGTGATCAGTGTTTCTCTACATGAACCCTGTTCAGAACATTTTATTGTATTTCTCTGCACAGTACTGACAATGTATGTCAAACACAGTTTTGTGTGTGTTTCTGTGGAGAATCACGTTTATTCAATGATTGACTTAAAGTCAGTCATCAATTTTGTGTTATAATACCATTTATAACACCAAAAGTAATATAAAGTGATAATAATAACTAAAGTTATATGCAACAGATTTAATCACAAATTTCTAGTAATGTCAACTAAACCGGGTTAAGAGTGCAGGAATATTGGAAGAAATTAAAACATTAAGTCTATTCAACTTAAAATTGTTGTTAGAACAACTTATATGTTAAAGTAAACTTCACAAGTTTTTAAGAAATCATTACTTACATTTTTTAAGGCAACGATTTACCTTCATTTTTTTAAGTAAACTCAACTTATCCGGGCTTACAGTGAATGACGTTTGATAGAGATCAGTTTCAGAGCGATGATCAAAACATACACAGAGTTTTTACTGTTTGCCCAAGGGGATACTTCCAAGTTTTATAAGTTGGGTAAGAGCTTCACCTGATGTATAATAGCGGAAATACGGATTGCAGGAAAAACGCGTCAATGGCAGGGAAAGAGTCAAGTTATTCATAATTATTTTTCACCATCTCTTTGACATTTAGTATTAAACTAGTCAGTTTGCCACTGTGCTTTAAGACCTTAGCTCTTAAAAATGGGCTGCAGGTTGCTGTCGGGTCCAATATAGTTTGTGTTCAATAACAGTCTCTGTTTTCTCTATCTTTTATATTCAGTCCCTCCAGAAAAACATGATTATGCGATTGCATGATTAAATGCATAATCAACCAAAGTCCGCATATTTATGCGGGGGGCTTGCATTTTTTAAAATACGCCGGACTTGCCACATTAATTGCAGATTTCCGCGTGCAAAATATGCGGGGCATGCATGATTTTATAATTAATGAAAAATGTTGCATGTACTTACACAAGCGCAGCCATAGGAACGTTCTGAAGTGACGTAATTACACGACGTGAACATTATTGAAAAGCTGCAAACTGCAATTTTTGCAAGTTCCCGCAATTTCATTGCATAAATATCCCGCATATTCTATCACATTTAAGAAAACGTGCCACAAGATCAAGGATTTTTGCCCACAACAATCACAAAAAACTCAGCATTGTTCTGGAAGGACTGTATACACTGTCAAAAATAAAGGTACAAAGCTGTCACTGGGGCAGTACACTTTAAAAAAGGTCCCTAATATGTACCATTTAGGTACAAATATGTAACTTTGAACTGCCAATATGTACCTTTGAAGTACTAATATGTACTTTTTGGTTACAAAGGTGTACCTTTTTGAAAGGGTACTGTCCCAGTGACAACTATTGAACTTTTATTTCTTAGTGTATTGTGACAGATTTCACATTCTGCGCTGTTTAATGCATCACATATACGATTTAGATCAGACTGAAATAAACAGGCATCTTATAACCTTATAATGGCAATAAACCAAAAACCAATTTGGATCTTGGCACAAGGTGCTATACACAGTGAAAAATAACAAAAACAAAGTTTGGCAATATGAATAAATCTGTATTTGACATTAGAAAACTTTTTTTTGGACCTTACTGAGGAGGACATTTTAAATACAAAACAAATTATTATGATTGTTCATTTTATGACGGCTTTAAATCAAATTAAAGAATAATCTTACATAAGAGTGTTAAACGATCAATCTCGAATTAAAGTGAGAGCCATCTTAAAACACAACTTCTGACAAAAACAACACTTTCATATACTGCTGTGGTGATTCAACACGATCCATTTCACAATCTTGATTGTCTTTTCTGGAACAGAGCTCAAGATTCATTAAAGTAGTCAGATTAACAATTGTGCTGTACCAACTGCTTGTTTACATTACTTTTTGGCTTTATTTAACAGATCTATAAAAACATCCAATTGCGTTGGGTCGTCTCCAGCTGCTAGTTCAGGCTTGTTTTTTTCCAGCCAATCAGACGCGTGGATCTGCTGGCGAAGAGTACCGATCAGAGAGCCCAGACTCTCCGAGCCGATAGAGGATTGGCCGTTTAGAAATACAAAGTCCTTGTCAGCCAATGAAACAGGCTCTGTTTTTACGCACCCCCTGACGATTGGCTGTTGGCTTTGGGTAGATACAGATTCGACTGACGTGTCTTTGGATTCATGTTTAATGTTTTTAAGTTCCTCCCGTCTCACTGACCCATTTGTGTCATTTTGTCTGTGTCCCGTCATCTCACGTGAGGTGGAGCCACGAAGTTCATCCAACGCCTTTTTGATCCTCTGAATACCTGAATAATACGAATGTAAAGTAAATAAATGTACAGATATACAACCTGTTAGTATTAAAGGCTCTATAAGGGATGGCTATAAGATGTAAACATACCTAGCTTCAGTTTGTGCTGTTGATCACTGAAGACGATCCGAAACCAGCCTGGTGACACGCAGCTAAAGGCCTGACCGCAGCTGATGACAACCTTGTGTCTGATGAAAAACCTCCACAAAGACAGCTCCTCTTCAAATGTCATCTCTTTCAGATACTACAAGCACATCACAAAAGAAATCTAGATAACTTTATAACTGAATTGGGGTACTATAACTGAATACTGTGCCTCTTGCTGACATTTATACTGTCGGCTGTATAGAGCCACTGTGATATTGGACTGTGATTACGACACGTTTGGCGGACCGACTGAGCTCCTGGACTGGGCACCAACTGACGGCTCTTATTATTGAGCACCTGCCTATACTTGCGGTTTGCCAAAATAATAAAAGTGGGGTAACCGGTTTTATATTGTGATGTGTATTTTTAATATTGAAATAAAGAATTGTTTAATTTGCATCTTGGTGTCTTGCTTTCTGTTGATCTTTGGTCCGGCCGTTACAATATAAATGCATCGTGTACTATTAAGTTTCACTTTAGGCGTGTTCTCATGAAAGCAACCATCTAAAAGCTTTACGTAAAGGGCATTCCCTTATAAACCATGAAAGACAACTTTGATGTGGCTTAATGCATTTACACAGTGATTTTAAAACACCAAATTCAGCAAACAATTTATTAATAAAAAAATTATGTACAGGCAAGCAGAAGATCGCAGAATAAGAATGCAAAACGCTAAAGGGCACGTTGGTTTCCTTCAATGCAATCGACTCTGGGCTTTTCTGCTTAACCCTACATACTTATTAGTAATATATCATTAGTGCATAGTGAATTTAGGGTATTTATATCACTGACCTAATGCATTAAACCACCTTGAGAATATGCCTAAATTGAAAATATTTATTCTAAAACCCATTCTGAGCGCATCTTCCTCATATTGTTTTATTATTAAGGCAGGGGTGTAATATGGTATCTGCTTGTTCACATCACTCCAAACACATCAATGAAATTATCCAAAAAAAAAAACTCTACGCGACTCGACTCTCGCCATGTAACGCGACTCGACTCTCGCCATGTAACGCGACTCGACTCTCGCCATGTAACGCGACTCGACTCTCGCCATGTAACGCGACTCGACTCTCGCCATGTAACGCGACTCGACTCTCGCCATGTAACGCGACTCGACTCTCGCCATGTTACGCGACTCGACTCTCGCCATGTACGCGACTCGACTCTCGCCATGTTACGCGACTCGACTCTCGCCATGTTACGCGACTCGACTCTCGTCATGTAACGCGACTCAACTCTATTCTCGTCACTTAACGCGACTCTATAGACCCCTTCTCTATAGACCCCCAGTTCACGTCACAGCTGTTCCCACTGTGCATGTCAGGGTCAGAAAAGTCATTACAGCAGAAAATACAACATCTATTCTCGTAATGTAACGCAACGCGACTCTATTCTCGTCATGTAACGCAACGCGACTCTATTCTCTTCATGTAACGCAACACGACTCTATTCTCGTCATGTAACGCAACGCGACTCTATTCTCGTCATGTAACGCAACGCGACTCTATTCTCGTCATGTAACGCAACGTGACTCTATTCTCGTCATGTAACGCAACGCGACTCTATTCTCGTCATGTAACGCAACGCGACTCCATTCTCGTCATGTAACGCAACGCGACTCTTTTCTCGTCATGTAACGCATCATATAACACGACTCTATTCTCGTCAGGACTTGTTTCACCCTGAACAGATTTATTTGCGATATTGTAACAACCAATGTTGCAATGAGGGACTTTAGAGGGAGCTATTGACAAAAATGCAATATAATACATAGCTATATTATAAAAAAGACCTTACAATATAAACTGTACTGTTTTTATTACCTTAGAATGAGCCGTTTTTATCTACATACACAGCGAGTCTCCTTTCATGCAAGTCACTGTCATGTTTCTACAGTAGCTGTACTTCGACCTTTAGTCTTACCTTGCTGAAATCAGCCCAGATAAAAAAGCCAGCATTCCTGTTCAGGAAAGGAATTCCCAACTTTTTTAGCTCTTCTGTCAGGTAGCTGTGAGTCTCTTGCAGTCTGCGTCTGTTCTCCGGGAGAAACTCTTTGTTCAGCCAGTCTAAAAAAAAACATCAACAAAAGCAGTCCATTTGCAAATTTAGACCACTTTGACTAAAAAGCATTTTAATTTGCTGAACTAAACTTTATATTACAAAAGTCTTTTTGGGATTCGTATAGTAAAGCAGTTAAAGAAGACAACACTAAAATCATAATATAAATAAAGTACTTAAATTGCAATATAAAGTACGTTTGAGTTTGAATTACGCTCATATTGTGCAAATATTGCACATTCTGAACCTGCATAAATTGCCAGTTTATGTGGGTTGTAGTAGGCATATCTGGGTTATCCAGGTACTTTTTACCTTTTGGATGCACTAAAGCAGATTGGACATGGATATTATGGGAACTGGTATTCAGCCATAGATATAACAACACAACAGAATATTTGACAAAGCTATAAAGAGGGTACACACCTCTATCTCTGAGCAGCTGGGTCACCTGGTACTGTGTGGGTCCTGGGACCCCATGAAAACAACCCAGATGATCCAAAGCCTGAACCAGATCTTCGTTTTCAGAGTAGACCACACCTACCCGCACCCCTCCCATAGCGAAGTCCTATAAATGCACACAGCATAAAAAAAGTGTAAAACATTCCTTTAGATTTAAGATCAATGCATAAATTTAACTTGACTCTTGTCTTACCTTACTGACACCCCACAAAACGTGGGTTCTTTGTGGATCTGGCAACCTGTTAAAACATTAGTGCAGTTTGTAATGACTGTCACAGGCGATATAACTTGAATTGTCACATACGCAAGAACAGCCCAGTCGAACATTAAAAGCCAGACGAATGAGATCAATTTTGTTTCATTACACACACGAGACAGAGCGACTGTTAATTTTCCATGACGAGTAATGAAGTGTAGTTCTTTTCAATTTCAGCTCTGGGCACATTAGTTCATTTAGCATTTAGCAAAACAAGTAAATGAAAGAGAGGGAAGCGAGAGAGAATTTGTGTTGGTGTCTCTTACCCGTTCAAACTGAGAACACTGCAAAACGCGTCCGATTCGTTGAACACAGAAAGCATGTAAATCTCATCCACAATCACGTGAAGTTCATGCCTGAAGCACACAAGAGTGAAACTATGAATAAATAAGTGCAGACGAGGGGAGACGTTGCTATTCAAACCTAATTTCTCTTGTCAGTAATGGGCAACTTAATAAGGCGTACGAAAACATTTGCAAAACAGTTTGCCATCCGCAGACCTAAAGAAAGCACTTAAAGGGATAGTACACACTGTTTGGTAATTCGGGTTTAGTTTCACTCACATTTTGGCAAATTTTAGAAAGCTGGTCATCTCTTCAGAGGAATACATTTCTCCCAATGGATTTTGGGGGTTTAGTAATATAAGCGCTTTCACATTTAATCCCTAAAAGAAGAAAACATGTGTGAGATTCATACGTTTCTGTATGTGCGTATCTGCTTTAATAAAGAAACAATTACCTCATTCTTTGCCTCTTCGAGAGAGTTTTCCAGTTTATCGACAGTTAGCTGAAAGGGTCTGATATCATTTCCTGTGGGCTGTACCAACACAAACATAAAAAACAAGAAAAAACACTCATGATACACGAACAGAACAGCCATATAAAAATATAACACTAAACAGTACAGTTTGTAAACATTACAAGGTTACACTTAAGGAAATAAGCCTGGAGTATTGTCTGTTTTTGTGTGCCCTTGAACCAAGCAGCTAATAGATGATTCATAAAACAATTCCTTCAAAGTTTTGTCTATATTAAAGGAAAACACCACCGTTTTCAATATTTTACTATGTTCTTACTTCAACTTAGATGAATTAATACATACCTATCTTTTCTCAATGCGTGCACTTAATCTTTGTACAGAGGGCTGTGAACGTGTTAGCATTTAGACCAGCTACTCCTCCCCTCGCTCAAACTTCCGTCAATATTACTGCACCCGAGGTCGAAGTGCTGCAAAGCAGAGTCCTGCAATGGGTTGGGAACCCGCGGATACCCGCATAAAAGGTGTCTAAAACGGGTGGATTGTGACATTCCAAAAATTCATGGGCGGGGATGCGGGCGGATAATTAACTCCGTGCGGGCGGGTAGTAGCGCGAATGAAAATTTGTGCAATATTTGTATGTCTAAATTACCATTACACGTGCAACATTTGACTCATCACGTCACCACCACTGCGACAGTGCGCGACCTTTGTTGATGCTTCTCGTAGCCTAGTTGGAGCAGGAGTTGCATAAAATTTTGCTGTTGATAACCGGAAACGGGGAACGTCTTCTCTTAGAAAGCATTTTGAGACGAGACTTGTAGGAGCACAGCAGAGGTTGTGTAGGTAGGTTGTATTTTTTCTTGTTCTTTTCATTTGTGTATTGTTATCAGGTTCCATAGCCTATTTAGGTGCCGATGGTAGGCTACTTGAACGGCGCAAAACAAAGCGCACTTTAGGCGTTTCATTAGCCCATTCATGACGCTGTTGTGATGTTGAGAGAGGTACGAGATAAAAATAAAAGCACTTTAATTGGAATGATTTTAGCATGTGTGATTTATGCGGGTATGGGTCGGGTAACGGGCGGGTTTAATTTTGATATTATCACAGGTGACGGGTCGGATCTGGTGCTGAACTTTGCAAGTACGGGCGGAAACGGGTCTTCAAAAATGGACCCGTGCAGGACTCTGCTGAAAAGTAAAGCTGCATTCAGACTAGCAGCGACTAGCAGTAGCAGAACAACGCAATGTCATTGATTTCAAATGGAAGCTTGGCGACTTCCGGGAACACGAGCGACATTGACCGTTGGCTACTGGATGTGGCGTGTCCAGTCGCGCTCCAAAGTTGAGAAATGTTTAACTTTATGCAAATTTGAGCGACTTTCAGGAGCGACTACCAATGAGAATGAAGCAGTGGAGTTCACGTCATTCGCATCTCATCAGTTACTGTAGTGGATGGAAAGAATTTGTTTATGATAACCAGATTTAGAAACACAGCAAAGTCGCTTATAATGTGAATGTACCATAAGTGCTCTTCCCCCATACAATAAAATAGTTCTCATTTTTTATCTGCTTTTTATTTTGTGCCACCATACTTACTCGTGTAACTACTCATGTAACAGTCTTTACATAGGAAAAACATGGAAGTGTTTCGTGGCTTTTAAACTCATCCATGTTTGAATCCTAAGGAATGAATGGGGCTAGGCTAAATGCTAACACATTCACGATCCGCTGTACAAAGATTAAGTGCACGCATTTTAAAAAGATAGGTATGTATTAATTCATCTAAGTTGAGGTAAGAACATAGTAAAATATTAAAAAACTATGGTGTTTTCCTTTCAATAATCCAAATTTTGTTAGAAAATACAAAGGCTACTGTTAGTTTATAGTAGTGCTGAGCAAAGATTAATCGCGATTAATCGCATACAAAATAAAAGTGATTTTTGGCATAATATATGTGCGTGTACTGTGTCTAATTATTATGTATATTTAACCACACACACATTCATATATTCATTTCAGAATTGTTTTACTTATATATATACATTTTTTAAATTTATATTTAATATAGAATATCTAAAAATATAAATAAATATATATAAACATGTAAATGTTTCTTAAATACATACATGAATATGTGTGTATTAATTTATACATAATAATTACACACAGCACATACTCATATATTATGCCAAAAATCACTTTTATTTTGTATGCGATTAATCGCGATTAATCTTTGCCCAGCACTAGTATCAAAACACAATCTGTTATCAATAGTGGTCCCCGGATATTTATAACGGCCCGCACATATTACTGTCTCACCCGTACTAAGGGTGGCCTGAGAGGATTCTGGTTTTACTCTTAAATCAATAGTCAAATCCTTTGACATGCAAGTCATCAACCATAGGACCGTGACACATTTCATTATTTTCCAAAAGACACAATCACAATGACTGTGTCATTAGCAAACTTTAAGTAAAACCTGTTTTTGTGTTTGCTTACACAATCATTTGTATATAAATATACAATAGAGGAGACAAAACACAGCTTTATGGGTTCCTGTAGACGTTATCAGAGGACATGAGAAACTTCTATTAACTCTCCTCATTTGAGTCCTATCTGCCCTTATCTAAAATCCAACTCATCAAATTAAAATCAAGACCAAAATCAGTGACATCGGACCACCGATGAAGAGCCACGATCATAGAAATTGCCACGATTGTTTCACAATCTGGGACAGCCAAAAACGTGCAGTGTATCCCGAAGCATTTCTTCACAGAACAAGATATAATTACTAACAACATTAGTTGCAACATTGCAAAGTATACTAGGCATTGGCCGGTATGAGATTTTGGCAGTATGATAACCTTAAGCAAAAATACCACGGTTTCACAGTATTGCGGTTTAGCCATTGCATCACTAAAATGTGTTATTTTCAGACGTATACAAACAAAATTATAATTTTCTTCTTTAATTGTAAATTACATAATTTAATGATTTAATTAATTTTGTGGAAACCCAGCTCATACCTTACAAATGGTATTACAGAAAATGTTAGTGGTTTTGAACCTTGATACTTTAAAACCTTGGTATACCTTGAAACTGGTAACTGGCCCATGCCTAAAGTATAGTTTATTTGACTTTGGTTGACGCATGCACATTGTGACAAAATGCAATGAAACTCCTAGGCTACATACTACAATCTGGTACGCTGTACGCTGGTTTAAAAAAAAAAATCCGGAGAATGTGCATCTCCCTAAAAAATCAACTATACTTTGGCCTTCAGGTTACAGTTCAGGACTAAGCCGGAATGAATACTAATTTTTCTATGATCACAGCAAACCCTTAAACTTCTAACACATGCATAACAAGAGCTTTTGTTGAGCACCTGACTGTCAAGTGGCACATGCCGGAGTTTGACACTGCTGTACATTCCCACGTCCTCTGTTATGACACCATAGAATGGGGAAGGAATGAGAATGCAATCTGTAAAACACACACACACATCTGAGTAAGCAATAAGGTATGAGAGGCTGTGCTGTATCGTGAAGAAGTCATGAGTATGAAGGCACGATGCAAAGCGAAGTGAAGGCAAGCCCTTCAGCCATGACTCATTCACAATACAGCACTAGCCACGAGTGCCTTATTGTTTTTATAAAACGGTTTTAACATAATATAAATATTAAAGCAAAAAAAACCTGCATCAATGCAACTTTCATGAAGTAAAATCAAGAAATACTCCCTGACCGATTGTGAGCAGTGACAATGTTTTAAGTTGCTGAAGTTTAATTAATAGTCGCACATGGGTTCTACACCATAGGCTAAGGGTGTCACGATTTCGATTTAAAATCGAAATCGATCGAAATTAAGTCACACCCTCGAACTGCGAATTAAAAAAAATGGGATCGTCGATGCTGCCACGCCCCCATGTCACATCTGGTCGGCTTTGGTCTGATTTATATTTTAAACACGAGGGATGTATTGCTACAACTCCTTGAAATGCATATAAACATTATTACTACCTAGTGATCTGACTTCGTACAGAGCCCAGCTCTCTGCACGTGCGCGAGAAAGGTGCCAAGATGCAGCGAGTTATATTTAAAAAAAAAAAGGCATAGTCTGGCTCAGCTGGCATGAAACGCATAAAACTGAACAAATACGTAAGGATTACTACTTTAGTTTATGTTTAGAATTAGAACAGATGCGAGAGCGCGTGCACGTGAGACAGAGAGAAGCACAGCTGCTTATGACGCGCTGGATTTATGTCAGAAGTTAGGAGTCCAAAACGCGAAGATATATATATATATATATATATATATATATATATATATATATATATATATATATATATATATATATATATATATATATATATATATATATATATATATATATATATATATATATATATATATATAGACATTTCCTGGAATAGCGTTTGTAATGCTTCTTCTGTGGCACAAATGGGGTTTATGCACGAGAGCGCCCCCTGGCTTTGGGATGTGCCGGGATTTTACTGTAATTCATTCAAATTCATTCATTGAGAAATCGGACAGTTGCATGATTAATCGTTATAGCCCTAATAATGATTATGTTTGACGAGTGTTGCTTTATTAAATATCACAACAATCAACCGGCGCATCGTTCAACGACTAATAAACGAAGCAGATGTCTCATACCAACCAAAAGTGCTCAGCTGAAAAGAAGCTGACAAGCACCTACAGTCGATGTCCGCCTGGTGTTTTCAGCTTTGGTGTATCATAAATAAACCAATCAGAAACAAGGACTAGAACTAACCGTTTTATAATATGATGCACTGGTCTAACTGTTAGTAACGAAGACAGGGTTAAATGTGTAATAGCTTCATAGTATAACGGTGTCTCTGTTTCTGACACAAACTCGCAGTTGTATTTTGTAGTGACCAGATGGTCTCATACCTTCTGGGTCGCAGAGCACAGCTGCCAGAGCCGAGAAAACAGACCCACAACCATTCATAACAACAACCTGTGAGAAAATAAACACGTAAGAGCGCACATACACCAGAAGAGAAAAATACTGATAAGCAAAAATTTGACTGGTTTAGAGTTAATATCATTTTCTGAGGAAAAACACTTAACTTACATTTTCTGCTTTCAGAGGATTTGGAGAACAGCTATAATCAGACAGGAACTTAGCAACTTCCTCTCTTAGGCTTTGGGGACAAACATTTTTAGATTAAAACTTTACCTCAATACAGTGAAACGAAAGTTCTCAGAAACATGGGATTTTACAAGAATCAAATAAGAGATTTTACAGAAAATCAAGCACGCTTAAAAGAATGTGAAATTACAGTAAATGTTGGCTTACAAACTGTGGCCTTTCCAGTTGGGATATTCTAAGAAAGCAGGCTCAATGTGAAGCATATCGGGTCGGGTCAGCTGTTGTGGAAACCAATAATTAATTTGCATAATCTTACAATCTAAAATAACAAAACTAACAACACCAAATTAATGTCTTAAGTAAACCACACAATTTAACGTAGTGGTTCTTAAACTGAGGGGTGTGAGATGGAGCTAGGGGCCCCAGTTTGGTTATTTTTTTAAAATACACTAAAGGAACAGTATGTAGGATTGTGGCCAAAACTGGTACTGCAATCACAAAACTGGTGGCTAATAGACAACATGACAACATAAACATCAGTTGAGGGCTGCAACTCCACTTTTGAAATGACAATATCCTGGCCGGACCACTGCTGTCAGTGATATAAGTATTTGAAATGAAAATTATTTCTTAATGTCTAGTGACATATCAGGGCCATTTTATGATTAATTGATATAAATTTCTTACATACTGTTCCTTTAATGTATCAAAAGTTCTGTGTAATTAAATCTCAGAAAAATACAGCTACTAACCAACAGCACTACATTATATCATTAAATATGTTTTGTTTAATTCAAATTCTAAGTTTGAGATTATTTAATTTCACAAATTTTCTTTGGGCGGCGTAAAGAGATGCACCGACCCTATGACGGGCGCAAGCCAAAAAGTTTGAGAACCACTGATTTAACTCATTCACCGCCATTGACGAGTTATCTCGTCATTTATGAGTTCATATTTAACTAATAAATATGCCTTTTTGGACGAATTTCAAAGTGAAAGTGTAATACCGCTTTTATCCACCAGATGGCCCAAATCGAATTTATCAAAAACGGAAGTTAAAAAGAGTTAATGATTTTTTTTAACTGCCTTTATGTTTGATAGTCATTCTGAGTCTGATCTCTAACATAAATTCCTTTACAAAAACGCAATTTTTTAAGCTTTTTGCTCAAAATGTTGTATTTTTGAAAAGAAATATCCATATTTCAGTGGTTAAAATAAGTAGAAAAAGTAAATATATAATGAAACTTTTTTTCCCCATTTTGTTTGTTTGTTTGTTTGTTTGTTTATTTGAAAGCAGAGGGTGTGTTCTTTAATTTGATATAATTTGTATGTTTATATATTTATAGAAAATGATCTTTCCTGCAAGGAATTTTGTGAAAATTTTGTTAAAATCACAAAAATGCAGGTGGGCAACTTTTCTCAAAAAGGCTGGCGGTGAATGAGTTAAGCTGTCATTTATGTCTATAGTACAAATAATTTGCCATAAGTTATACGTTTTATAGGGCTAGGGGTCAAAAAAAATAAATAAATCACTAAGTATACTGTAGGAGTGTTTTCAGACCTGTTGAACGATTGCTTTGTTCCGAAATCATTCGTATTAATACGAACACACTGAACTTCTCATGAAAACTTTAAGCCTAAATCACAACACCTGCTTACACACATGAATTTGTTCTTATACTTGTTCTGACGTTAGTGAATTTGAAATGTTTTGACATGAGCGGCTGTGTGCACGAGGTTGGTAATTTAAAACACGCCCAAACCAGCTTCATATAAAGGTTTTCAGCAGCGCAAATCCACATAAATTTTAGAGAATTTTGCCATAGAAGCAAAAGAGTTTGAAAAGAAATCCATGATGATATTAATTATCAGTAAAGTTTGCATTATTTGGGAGGTTTTGCTGTCGCTGGAGGAAGTATGTGTCCACCGGAGTAACATGAAATAAGTACTGGATGTATTATCAAATATGACATTTAATTAATAGGACAGAGACGCAGATCTGTATCTAAAATAAAACAGACAAGAGATCAAGTGATTGACTTTTGGACTTCTCATTACATTTACATGATGGTTACATTAGGCATTAAGCAGACACTTTCATATAGAGATTTAAAAAGTGAGGAAGGAAAGCATGAAAATTTGTCATCTTCTTTATATGTAGAAAAAATAAGCAATTATAAACATTATAATTATAGCCCAGTATTTGATTATAGTGTAGGTGATTATAGGGGATTTCACGCAGATACGTAGTACTTCCACTTTCAGCGATCTTTGTGCATGTCCACTTCCGTTGCATCGTAATGCCAGTTCTGCTGGTCCAGATTGAACAGAAAAGTTGTTGAAAAGGTAGGTAAAGGAACGATGGTGTAAAAGTAAAAGTGCAGATAATTGGTTGCAAAATGTAAGGAAGTAAAAGTGAAAAGAATGCACTATAAATTCTACTTTAGTTAAGTACAAATACATGGAAAATTTACTTAAATACAGTAAAGAAGTATTTGTACTTCATTAACTTACTTTACACCACTGCCTAAAAGGATGTTAGATACCTAACCTAACTGCGCCTGAAGTGGACATGCACAAAGTTGACAAGTCCCGCCCACAAAACTCGGTAGCGTGATAATCCCATATTGCGAACGGGTTGTTTTTAGGGTTGTTAAATTTTTGAGTACATTTAGAAGAAAATTTGATGTGAAAACATCCGTATGCACATCTCACAAACATATGTGTGTACGCATGGTTAATGAATGAGACCCAATATTTCCAAAAGGACTAGACTTTAAGTCACATGCCAGTAAACTATCATTTAATTGGTCAGAGTGCATCTGTTTATTTCTGTTGATTCCGCTCAAAGTTGTCCGTCAGGATGGAATTATTGTGTGGCTTTTTGATAACTGCGGTTATATTACTTCATTATTGGGAGCAGGAAACAAAACATCTTACAACATTCTTACCATGTACCTTTTGCGAAGAAGAGCAATTAAGACATTTTATAAGGAACAGGTGCGCTTTGGTTTTGAATGGTGTTGACGTGCTCACCAGAGTTCGTCACCAAAATGCTATCAGGTATGTTAAGGGTTAATAAAGCAATAAGACAGTCTGTTCATTGGTTCGTTGGGTCGGATTGCTTTTGCACTTATAGCGAACTGCTCCAGAATTCATTTGGAACTGGGCTGAGACCACCTCATCCAGGCGGTCTCGGGGTGGTTGTTTTGGTGCGGATCAGAGCGCGATTGTCGTGTTCACATATGCCTACACACTTAAAACAACACCACAATCAGTGTAAGTTTACACTAAATGCGTTGTCCTAGAATACACACATCTGTGATATTATTGGAACAACACATTTTGTGTTACTTTTTACAAACTTGTGTTTTATTTGAACACAAAATGACACATGTTAAATAGCATAACACAATTTTTTTTTAAATAGCTTAAAGGATTAGTCTATTTTCTTAAAGGAATAGTCCAGATAATTTACTCGCCACCATGTCATCCAAAATGTTGATGCCTGTCCCCGTTCAGTCGAGAAGAAACCACGTTTCCTGAGGAAAACACTGCAGGATTTTTCTCATTTTAATGGACCCCAATAGAGCCCAACACTTAATACTTAACTCAACACTTAACAGCCCTTTTCAACGAAGTTTCAAAGGACTACAAACGATCCCAAACGAGGCACAAGGGTCTTATCTAGCGAAACGATTGTCATTTTTGACAATAAAAAAAATATATATATACACTTTTAAAGCACAACTTCTCGTCTAGATCCGGTCGTGATGCGCCAGCTGACCCCACGTAATACGTCATGACGTCAAGAGGTCACAGAGGACGAACGCGAAACTCCGCCCCAGTGTTTACAAGTGTTGAGAAAGAGGACCGTTCCTACGTTGTTGTATGTCAACTGATACTGATTAATGTCTTTGTGGCGGTTTAAAATGGTCCGCAAATGTGCGTTTTATATATGCAACACGTGACCTCTCTACGTCACTACGCATTTACGTTAGGTCGCGCTGGACCGGACCTAGACGAAAAGTTGTGGTTTAAAAGTACATATTTTTTATTTTTCTTGTCAAAAATGACAATTGTTTCACTAGATAAGACCCTTATGCCTCGTTTGGGATTGTTTATAGTCCTTTGAAACTCCGTTGAAAAAAACTGTTAAGTGTTGAGTTAAGTATTAATTGTTGGTGTCTATTAAAGTCCATTAAAATTAGAAAAATCCTGCAATGTTTTCTTCAAAAAACATAATTTCTTCTCGACTGAACAAAGAAAGACATCAACATTTTGGATGACATGGTGGTGAGTAAATTATCTGGATTTTTCTTTTAAGAAAATTGACTAATCCTTTAACACAACAAACACACCAGGTTCCAAAACAAAGGCTCAGGTCTGAAAACACCCTAAGATTATGAGTAGCATAAGACTGTATGCTTGCCTCATTAAGCACCATAAATATCATATGTGTTATCAACCAAGTCCTCTCTACCTATTATGGCACCGTATACTGTTTATTATTTCTTACAAATGCTATTCGCTCATAAACACTGTATGAAAATCACTTCTCACCCGTTTCTGTAGAAGGTCAAAGCACAGCTTGTTTTCGCTTGTTCCCATGTTGATAATGCCCTGAAAAAGACATAAAACCACAGCATATTACAGCACAGCAGATGCTGGGTAAACAAACACAGCACTACCTAAGTGTTTTAAAATGAGAAAAGCCATACAGATTTGCAGCTACATTTCCAGACGGTCTCAAACAGGCCAGCTGACAGTCTTGCCTGGGCCCGGGACAAGATATCTTAGAGGGCCCCCCACCCCTTACTTTTTACTGGTAACAAGACATTTGGCATAATCAGATTCAGGACCCTCGAATATTGCATATTATACATTGTATAAAACATTTAGTTAAAGGTGCAGTGTGTAATTTTTAGAAGGATCTCTTGACAGAAATGCAAAATAATATACAAAACTATATTATCAGGGGTGTATAAAGACCTTTTTATAATGAACCCTTATGTTTTTATTACATTAGAATGAGAAGTTTTTATCTACATACACAGAGGGTCCCCTTACGTGGAGGTCGCCATTTTGTGTCGCCATGTTTCTACAGAAACCTTTAACGAACAAACTTTTTTTACTAAGTTGTCTCTGACGATGACATGTTTTACCGGTGGTGGCTACTGTAGCTTCTCTATGCGTTTCAAAAGCGAGGGGTGAGTGGATTGAGCCGTTGGTTGCAATTTGCAAGCTCACCACTAGATGCTTCTAAAATTTACACACTGCACCTTTAAATGTAGTACACTGAAAAAAAATATTCATTGAATTTAATCAATTTTTTAAGATAAGCGGTTGCAATCAATTTATTTAAGCTACATTTAAACAAAAAAGATTAGTAACGTAAAATAAAATATAAAACTTTTGTTTAAATGTAGCTTAAATAAATTGATTGCAACCACTTACCTTAACAAACTGATTCAATTCAATGAATATTTTTTTCAGTGTACTGACACTGTATACTGACACAAAATATCATAATCACGTATGAATTATGAACAGACTATTGGAAATATAAGTAAAACAACTTCAGCTAATAATATGCCGTGTTTGGACTAAAAATTGAATAAATATTACTCCTCTCTTTAGAAATTTGAAGTAAACATATAAACTCAATCAAAATTTCTCCAAACATGCACGCCTTTGAACCAAAAGCCCAGAGGGATATTATTTTGTAAAGAGCTTTCATGATGAGCATGCATTGCATTTTTCTCAATGAATGCGACTGAGGGTAGAGCCCTGCATTTCAGCCCAAGCCCGACCCGACCTTTTTACACCCCTCAGGTCGGGTTTCGGCCAATTTTAACCTCACAGCTGATACGCGGGCGGACCTTGAGCTTATTTAGGCTTCTCCGTCTTTTTATATTTTTCAATTTAATTAAAATAACATTTTGACAGACGATGATTGCAAAACAAACGTAGTAAGACTTTTAACCTATAGCACGAGTCCGCTATAAGCACAGCCAGCCACACATTTACAATGCAGCTGTTGCGTATTTAACAGCAGTACCGCAGCGCACCGGGAAAAAATATTAATGGAGGACTAAAACCTTGGATACTGCGCATAATCTATGCAAACAGCATCCAATACATAATCTATATATGCATAGCGAAGTTGTAAGCAGGTTGCATGTTTATTCGGTTTCATGTTTATTTCGTTTCGTTTTGTAGCTATAGCCCTTTTCATTTTTATATGTCTGCCCCCGTTGCAGCTGCGAGCAGCAGAGCAACCTGCCTCCGCTTTTAAAAAATAGTGTGTGCAGATAATAAACGTTTAAACTAACACTGTGATATGCTGGAAATATATATTTTATGTAGTTGTTATTATAGACAAGTGAAGTGTTGATTTGAGAGTTCAATTCATCAAACATGTCGTCAACTTGCTGTCGGCTGCTAACCGCTTGTTGGAACAAACAAAAATACTCTAAAATGTAAATTAAAAAAAGAAATATAACTATTTTGCCATTTAAAACAAATCTGAACTGCTTTAATTGCTGCAAGAGTAGTACAGCTGTATAAGGAATCTGTGCAAGGAGTTATTTTTTGCTATTTCTGCGGATTTCTTTTGCAAAATCTATGCGGAATTTTGCACAATAATTAAACATGTTTTAAGCACATTAAGCACATTCATTTGAGAGAATGTGCGCTGTGAATATTACAAAACAATAAAATATTTTATAATTACATTTTATTAAAGGATTACCCTGAATTAAACTGTACCAACATGAACCAACAGATAATGAACAATGTGCTGTCACGACCATAGAGTTTTATATAAAATACATATATTACTGTCTACAGTGTAACAGTAAAAAGAAAAGGCTTCTCATTATGAATGTAGCCTATATCAAGATAATTTCATCTGTTTAACAATTTATATTTATCTTGTAAACGGATTTGAAATAATAAATAATTGTCGCGTCACTTAGCAATAGAGATCTCATCTCATTATCTTCTCCGCGGTAAGTTTTATTTCAAATTCAAGTTTTACACAATAAATATTAAATAGTTTGTGCTTTCTCTCATAAAAACCTCACAGCAAATAGCACATACTTCTAAACACACGCGATGCAGTGACTATATCTGCGGTCACAGATTCCTAATGGGGAGAATTAGGAATTCTATTTTCCTCTATTTTTCTCTATAAGGCCTATATTTTCTTCTTTTCTTTTATTTTCTGAGCACCGGACTTGTGCTGAATCTGACCGGACATTTTGAGCGTACTGAACTTCAAATCAAATGAATAAAATATTTTCTTTATATTTAACAATTATTCCATAGGTTCCAGTTCTGGGCCCCCCTCTAGGCCCACCCCCACCCTGGGCCCGGGACAACAGACCCGTTTGTCCCCCCCTGTCGGCGGGCGTGGTCTCAAAGGACTTTTGGCCTCTAATTTAGAAACTAGCAAAGTGTACCCCTTAAATCCAAGTGCATTTTGTTTAGTGAAGTCCTATTATATATGAACAAATGTTTGGGAGTTAACTGCAGCCACTTTGGGAAAAAAAGGACGATTTATCTGTAGTAGTAGTGGTAGTAGTATGCAAATGACTGCAGATGGGTAGTCGACAGTTTCAAGCCATTTCAGCAATGTTCTGTTATGGGAAATGCTATATCTTATCTAAACGTTTTTTTAAATCCCTTTCCCAAATTTTTAAGGATGCTCTAATAAGGGACACGCACATACCCAGTAAACAGGGTCCAAAAACCTCTTAGAGTTTAAATCTAATTTGGACATGGAAACGTTTGAAAACACATTATTAAAGCATTTGTCATTATTGTTTTTAGAGAGACTAACATTAGGGTTTGTGTTCCCGTCGTATTTGTCTGCATGATACTGATCGTAGCCTTCCTGCAAGATACCCTTTTGCAACCGCATGCTGTTGCCACGGCGAGACAGGTATGGACTGTTCTGGGGTGTCTGACCGCCCCAAATCACGCTGGGCACAGCTGGTGTTTTGGCACTGTCGAATGCCAGCTGTGGTAGCATGGTCTGTAACAAGCTGGGTGCAAGCAGAGGGTTTGATGCCTTGCTGGTGGAGGCTCCCTGGTCCTCCGTCGCACGAGGGTCCAGAACTCTGCTCAACATGGACATCATACGAAATTCGTGTTCTCGCTCCTCCTTTGCTCGTCTCTCCTCCTGCTGTTCCCTGCGCTCCTCAGCCCGCTCCTCCTGACGCAACCGTGCCTCCTCCAGAGCGAGGAAGCGCTCCTCTGCTGTCTTTTGCCAGGTCAGATACCCGGCCAGTGCGTTCGACAACGCCCCGTCGCCGCCTCGTCCCACCCTGCGACGCTTTCTTTGATGGAACGATCCGGAACTTCTGTGGCCTTCTTGGTCGCCATGGCTACCTCCATCTCTGATCGCCATGGGAGCAGTTGCCGGGGATACACCAGCACCGGATGAGCCAGTCATATTCTGGTCACTAAAATCTGTAATGATATCGCAAACGAAATGATTGTTTAATATCAAACATTCGACCATGAATTATAAGAAATAAGAATGTCTTATGTATGTAAAAGTGTAAGGCTTAAACATGCATTAAAATGCAGTAAAGTAAAACTTTAAAGTGATAGTTTGCTAAACATGCCAGCCAGGTTTGCCACAAGGAACATCTGTGGTGCAGAAAGCAATGCAATAGATGGCAGAATAGTGCCAATCGTAGAGAAATTGAATTTCAATCCAGCTGGCTTGAATACTGCAATAATGATTTCGCACTGCTAAAATGAACAGATCTGCCAAATAAATATGGATAATATTAGCTAGAAACTGTGGGCCAGTTAAACAGAGCAATTCAACAATGCATTGCTAAATATTGTATTGACTACTTTGAGCTGTGTTTCTAAAACAGGGGCCGGGGCCTATAAGGGGGTCTCAATATGACATTAAATGATTTAGAATTAGACCAAACAACATAAAAACAAGTTAAAATTAATTTCTGTTTTTTGAATCTTTGGTTATTTTGAATCACAAACATACATATTTCCAGTTATGACTAGGGGTTTTCTTATACTGCTTAAAATTTGACAACCAGATCAACTCGGTGGTGAAATTCCGATGTCATTAAGAAGTGATTTTAAACTTTTATGTTTTGTTTATAAGAGTTTGAATGGGTTAGCTCCTTTTATCTAGCTGATCTTCTTTAGGTAAGCCCCCTAGGTCCATGGACCAATTTTTTTTGGTGGGGCACCATGTGCACAGCTCACAAAAATGTATGCATACACAGACATCAAACGAAATATTATAGAGCTTTCAGTCTTTTCCATGGCACTTGCATAACAATTTGAACACCCCTGTTTTCATGAAAAAACCTCCAAAATAAGTGTTGACTTAAAAACCTATTTAATCGGAATAATTACATGCATCATATTTAATTCAATTCAATTTTATTTTATTTATATAGCGCTATTCACAATAGTTAATTGTTTCTAAGCAGCTTTACATTAATAGAAACAGTGAAAAGCACAGAAAAGCGACAGATAGCACAACATAATACACGATAGCATAAGCAGTTAAATTTGCTGCGGCTATGACTCAACATTATAAGCGTGCATATTACTAATGTAACGTCTAGAAGAGGAAGCTAAGTTAAGCCCAAGAAGGCTGCCTCCCCGGGTTAAAAAACCCCCTAGGAGAAAAAAAACTTGGGCTTTTAGCCGAGGAAATAAAAAAGTCCTAGGAGGGAAAAACCCTTGGGATATAAACGGATAAGGAGATTAAGCGGAGATTTACATCTCAAATTAGATTTTTTAATTTTTTAAGTTTCAATAAATTACTTGTTTAATTGTGTCGTTAATGCATGTTGCACAACAACTGCATTATCCTATAAAATTAATGTAATTTTAAATCCATTAAGTATATAAACAACGAAAATGACATAAGCTATAGCCACGTGATTGATGTTTAATGTTCAATAATGATTTTAAAAATTGTAGATAAAATTATTTGAGAAAACGCATTATTGCTTTAAATTTTACCTCATATGTGAGCATGTGTGATTTTGCGCCCCCATGAACTCTGGCGAACGTTGGCGTTGTACCAAGATGAATCTACTAATATAACGTCGAGACTGTCACATTTTAAATTATACATTTTCTGCACAGAGGAGGTTAACTGTACATTACCGTACTGGGGCTTGGAAAAGTTGTGAGCATTTCTTACACGTTTTAATTCCTCAGAAAGCAAAATGCAGCAGCAACAACAGCTCTTGAGCGCACTCAGACACTGATGACGTCTGCGAATGCGCTGACTGCAGTGCCTGCCACCAGAATAAAGTCATGTAACACGATCAAAACGCCGGCAAAAATCTCCGAAAAGTGACAAGGATGCAGCACAGAATTGATAATATTGTGCACATTAAACAGATTAAAAGAAATATAACAGATTAATGGACGCTTACTTGATTTTGAGGGTTGCATGCAAAATCCATTTGGCAAAAAAAAACAAAAAACAAGGGGGCACGTGCCCCCTCAGTTTGAATGGGCATGCATGACGCCTCTGGTCCTAAGGTCTGTTAAAAAAGGGGTTCTCTGTGTTCCGAGGACCAAACACAAGCAAAGGGGTGATCAGGCTTTTGAAGTAGCTGCTCCTCTGCTATGGAATAGTCTGCCACTCCATATAAGATCTGCTCCTACCTTAGGTTCTTTTAAAAGCTGTTTAAAGCGGTGTAACCTCTGCGAGTAAAGAGGGTTTTTGTCTGTTTACATTTTATTGTGGTGTTCTTTTTATCAGTTTTCCCACACCTTAGTTAACTTCAAATTCAAGGACCTTCAAGGACTTTCCAGGTTCAATACCCTCAAATTCAAGGACTAAATGTGGGGACACATTTCAAGTGAGAGCAAGGTAACATTGTGTTCCCTTTTAAGATACATTGTTACAGTTCCCTTTCGAGGGAACTTGCGCTGCATCACTGCGTTGACACTTTGGGGACGCCTCCAGGGGTAAGTGTACCTGAATGTGTATATCAAATTCCAATGGTGAGGCTTAACGACAAAGTCAGGGTGACGCGGGAGCTAAGAAGTATATCGCTATCTGAAATATTGCCAAAGACGGCGTTACAGGGACGCAGGAAGTATGGCAAGGAAGACGCAGCGTCTCGTTCCCTTCTCAGGGGACAACAGTTACATAACCAGAGATGTTTTCATGTGTCAAACACAACTATGCAAAAAAGTATTTTGGTATGAATCAACATTCGCATACAGAAGATAAAAGCATTTAAAGTGAAGCATGTGTGCTTAAAAAGTCTAGAATTTTATGATATTATCCTACACTACACAGGATATGGATTTTTTTCCAGAAAACTTCTGCATAAAATAGATTCAAGCACTTTCAATGACCTGTATATATGTATGTTTGTATATTTTCAAAAACTTCCCAGGGCCTTGAATTTTTTCTGCCAGATTCACAAACTTTCAAGGATTTCAAGGATCCGTGGGAACCCTGTTTTATGATGTGTTTTGTAATATTTTTATTATTTATTGATGTATTGTGTATGGTTGTACAGCTGCTGCTACTGCTGCTACTACTACTATGCCAACCTTTTGAACATTTTAAAAATTATAGGGTGGAAAATTTGACCCTGAAGTCGGTAAGGTTAAGATTCACTGATTTAGACCAACTTTTCATGTAAGACCTCCACATAAAACGTATTCATAACATTTCAAAACACATATCACCTACAAATAACAGCATCTAGAAACAATACTTAAAATAATCCCTAATAAAAACTTTTTTGTAGGTCACTTTGGACGAATGTTAAAATGTCAAATAAATCTTTGGTGTCCCCAGAGTGCGTATGTGAAGTTTTAGCTCAAAATGCAGGTTTATTGCAGGAAAATGCAGACAATTTATTATAGCATGGTAAAAATTGCCATTTTGTAAGTGCGAGCAAAATTGTGCGTTTTTGGGTGTCTTTTCAATGCAAATGAGCTGATCTCTGCACTAAATGTCAGTGCGATGGTTGGATAGTGCAGGTTAAGGGGCGGTATTATCCCCTTCTGACATCACAAGGGGAGACAAATTTCAAATGACTTATTTTTTTACATGCTTGCAGAGAATGGTTTACCAAAACTAAGTTACTGGGTTGTTGTTTTTCACATTTTCTAGGTTGATGTAAGCACTGGGGACCCAATTATAGCACTTAACCATTGAAAAATCAGATTTTATGATACGTCCCATTTAAAGCATCTAAATGTACTTTCCAAAATAACAAGGTTCAGAAGTTTAATGTGTTTAGTTAAAGTTTAGTTAGATGTGTAAATAATTGTTCAGGGCTCGAAATTGCGACTTTAAAATATATTTGGGAGCATTTGTGCGACTGCCCATTTTGTTGTGACGCGAGTTGATTGTGATCCTGCGTGCTGTCGCTGTCCCAGGTTCAGTGTTCTCTCCAACGATACATAACCAATCAAATTTCACCATTAAGTTCTTGCGTTTAATGAAGACCGCAGATTGGCTAATATGAGCGTCAGTCATTCCTTGTTTCAGTGAAGCGCGGAAATGTGAAAAGACGAACGCGTCGCGAGCATGACGACAGCGAGACGATTACAGCCAAGGTTATTACTGTTTCTTTGACGACGATCGGGATTCAAATGTAACTCCACCACCGGAAAATACGAGTTGACGTTAAACCTTTCAGAGAGAGTGGCTTAAAGATTTCGAGTGTCTATGAAAATGTAACTGTTTACTGTAAATCCTGTAAAACGGTGTTAATGGCGGAATCAAAACATTTTAAGCGCCAGACGTACCTTGCTTAAACATGGCGAAAGTGCCAAAAACACAAGACGTGTCATGACAAATGTGTTTATTATTGATGGAGACACCGACCTGTCTGTCAGTGTGTTTAATGGTGTATGTGCGCATGCGCTGGTGAATGGACATTCGACAAACATCCTTGTGGTCCATGTTGCTGTGGAATACCACAATGCTGATGGTATGTTTTTGTTGTATTTTTTAAAACATTGCCTATTTAGTAGTAAAAGCATCCTGGTAATGCAGTTATCAATACCAATATATATTAGCCTTCTATATTAGGGTCACTTTTGTAATGTCACAATTAATCAGTGTTTTACGTGTGTGCAAGATTTTCTATGAAATCTTAATCATGTTACCTGTAATTGTTAAATTATTATTGCTGCTATACTATTTCAACAGCATTTGGATATTAATTTAGGAATTTATGCAGCAAAAAATAAAATAAAATAAAATAAAATAGAAGACCAACTTTTAAATGCTGGCCATAGGACGTGTAAAGCCCGGTGGTGGTGTTTTATTTTTAATAAAATAAATCTATTAACATTTACATTGTAGTTGTGGTGCTTTTTAATTTTTGGATGGATGCGCCTAAATTTTTGCTGGTGCTCCTAACTCTTTAAAGTTGGGAGCCGCAGTGCTACCAAATAAAAAAGTTAATTTTGAGCCCTGTTGTTGTTATGTAGGCCAAGGGTTTTTAAACTGGGGTCTGGGGATCACCAGGGGGCTCCAGGCGGCCCAGAAAATGTAACATATAAAACACAGAAAAAAATATCAAGTTCATTTATAAGGTATTTATCTATAATTTCTTGCTAAAAAAAAATACAATTTTAAATAATAAATATAAATAATATATTTTTTTTTAAAGTATTTGCTTTGTTTTTTTCTTCTGCACTTTTCTGCAAATTTTCCTTGTAAAGCTGCTATGAAAGATTATTTCTTGTCAAAATTGCTGCAGTGCAAATAAATAACTTAGAATTAAACATTGTCTTCAGGTTTATAGACCGTTTCAGCAGTAACAACATAAACAAGCGGCTGTCGCGGTCCGCACGTAACTTCCGGTAAACTCCGCTAAAAATAAATAACAACAAAGTTCTTTAAACGTAGTTTATTTATATAACAAGCAAAAAAACAACACATAGATTACCTAGGAAACCAAAACATTTGTTATTTCGATGAGGCATTTGTTCAAGAGATCAGTTTAGCAACTAGTCAGACCATTAAAAAAACGAAACCGGAAGTAAGGTTCGGATCCAGACGTGTATCATGTGCATCCGATGAAACCGTCTATACATCCAGTTTTACTGTAAGTGAAGCCAAAATTATTTTCGTTCTACATAAATATGTTAATCGTATGTATGTGTATGTATGTATGCACATATATAAGGAACATTTGCAGAAAAACGCAGTAGAAAGAAACAAAGCAAATAAAATTATTCTGCAATGTATGTATCAAGAAATTATAGATAAATACCTTATAAATTAACTTGATAATTTTTTCTGTGTTTTATATCTTACATTTTCTGGGCCACCTGGAGCCCCCCGGGTGGTCCCCAGACCCCAGTTTATAAACCCTTCAACAACTTATGCTCTCTGCTTACATTTAAATGCACTATGGTGTATTTAACACTAATACTACAATACTGCATCATACAGTAATACAATAACACACATACTGTATTGCATGATCATGGTGTCCATACTCCAGTATTTAAATAGTTCTCCAAAGAATACAGTGGCATTCTCATGGGACCCATTTAAAAGACCATACGTCATTAACGTGCAAATCAAAACAAGGTAGCACCATGGTATGACTCCTACGTGTTTGTTATCGTATCACAAACTGTACACTATACCTGATGGGGAACACACAACGTGCGTGTTTCCCTGCTCTCCATCCATGTCCTGGTCCTGTTGGTTCTGACCGGCTTGTTTGTGTTCAGCATTGGCCTCATCATCATCGTCAACAGGTCCGAACTCGTACAACATCTCGGGCGGGCCCGCCGCTTCATCATCCGAGCTCATGACCTCCGTTTTGATCTCCAGTATCTCAGATGATCTGGGCGGGTTAGACGCGACCTCTGACCCGACCGCAGCGTCTTGGACCCCGACCGCTTGGCTCGTGACCGGACCGCCCCACACGGGAAAAGTACCGGAGGAGGCGGCGGAGCGGTTACTCTGCGCTCTCTCCATAAGCTCATAATAGCGCGCGGATCTCAGCGTCTTCTGTTTGTACTCCAACTTTAACTTCTTGATCTTCTCTCTGCATTGATCGCCGGTCCGATTAATGCCTTTTTGTCGAAGGGTGTTCGCGATTCGGTTGAAAACGTGCTGGTTTCGGAGACAGGTCACCAGCTCGGTTTGGACCGTGACGTCCGACCAGATTTGCAAAAGTTCGAGCACTTCTGGCTCGGACCAGTTGCTGCCGCGTTCATACTTTTTACCGTACACGTGTATTAAATGCATCGCGGTGATACGATTTGTATTAACTTATAGTTTTGATGTTTGGTTGTTGCTACAGTGTTCATGCATGGATACGGCGCAGCGTTTGCTTAGCAGATGGTAAATGCATGAAAACTAGTTGCTGTTTAACATGTGATTTACAATCATCCGTCATCTAAACCGTGCACCAATACATTACCCGAACCGGAACGCTCTAAATCCTTTATTTTTCATCAACAATCCTAATCCTTTTTCAACCCGACGCTTTTGTTCTTTATTCAAAGTCCTGGATACATCCGGGTTCACGGCACATGCGTGCTTTCCTTATTCCGGGATAAATTTGGACCGTGACAACAAAGAACGGCGCTGCGCATGCGCTGAAAGATGAACGTGAGGCAGGCAAGGGATCAGAGAGCAACTCAACTGTAACATGGACGCGCCCTCTAGTGTTTATACTAGTTATTTGTTAGGCATTGAATTTTGTTTGCATAATGTGTCAGTGCTGTTTGATTGGATTAATGATTAAAAAGTAAGTAAGATTAATATTTTTTTACACAATCAACATGCACATTTTTGCTACAAATTAACACTTAAAGTTTGTTTGTGGGATACCGTTTTCGTACAATTACACCGAAAGTGAACGAAGTACAAATGTTACAACTTACCCCAACTGGGGTTAATTGTAACAAACAGAGGGTTTGTAACACGTGCTAGAAAATGTTGTTTAAGCACAAATAATTCAATAAAATTCTGTCTATATACTAAAGGTGGATATTGTTTATATATCTGCGGCTGCCTGTAATAAATAGATATTCACACATTCATCCTTCATCTAACCATAATTGAGTTTTTGAAAGGGCTGCACAATTCAGACAAAAAATACAATTGTCAGTTACTTCCCCTGGTATTGTATTACCAGTTATCATTTTGATTAAAAGTATTACATTGTTTTCATTTCATTATCATTGTATACCTCCTGTGGCTTAATTGTACCACTGTGTGACAACTAGCCCCGCTGTGTAAAAGTGTTTTAATCCCAGTCACCTGTTACTAGGAGTTGCTGACATGTTTCAAAATGGTGTTATGTTTTAGGTTACAAGACAGTGATTAAAATAATATAAGGTTAGATTTGGTGACTTACACACCCAACTCAGAAACTGAAAAAGGCACAAGAAGAATACTTTTTTTTCCATGCCTTCAAAACACTCTTTGTTCAATATCTAACTAAAAAAACTTTTCACAAATTCACAGGGGATCATCTTCTGACAGTAAGAAAAAGACAAAAGCACAGATTGCTCAACTGTATAAATATTTAAAGTAGCCATGTTACAATTAACCCCTTTAGTTTGTTAATTAACCAAGTTAGTTTATGCCTGCTCACCCCTATCTTTAAAAACCTTTAGATACAATTTTATTGTCATTGCGTAGTACATATACATAGCAACGAAATGGCATTTAGCATCTCCCAAAGTGGAAATGGTACAACTGCAACTGAGCAAGTGCAGTTAAATATGAAAAAAAATTATCTAGAAATACAGATTTTATTATATACATCATTGTGTGCAGCATTACCACAATTCAAATACCACATGGGTCAAAACACAGTATTCGTTTTAAATATACAGCATCTAAAAATAAAACAAAACTGTTTAATTACATTAAGGGAGAGGAACCAATAAGATATTCTCACCCATTTATGATGTCACCACCGCTGTGAAACAACAGTACCAAATTTAGGCAATTTGTCTAATGCCACCAACACAAATCACTTGGTTAATCTTTTTCATTATATATATATAATATTCCTCAGAGATTTTGGTCCATATTGACATGATAACATCACGCAGTTGCTGCAGATTTGTCGACTGCACATCCAGTGCACGAAGCTCCCGTTCCACCACATCCCAAAGATGCTCTATTGGGTTGAGATCTATTGACTGTGGAGGCCATTTGAGTACAGTGAACTCATTGTCATGTTCAAGAAACCAGTCTGAGATGATTGGCGCTTTATGACATGGCATGTTATCCTGCTGGAAGTAGCCATCAGAGGATGGGTAGACTGTGGTCATAAAGGGATGAACATGCTCAGAAACAATACACAATGCTCAATTGGTACTAATGGGCCCAAAGTGTGCCAAGAAAATATCCCCCACACCATTACACCACCAGCCTGAACCTTTGATACAAGGCAGAATGGATCCATGCTTTCATGTTGTTGACGTCAAATTCTGACTCTACAATCTGAATGTCGCAGCAGAAATCAAGACTCATCAGACCACGTTTTTCCAACTTCTACTGTCCAATTTTGGTGAGATTTGTGAGAGCCTGTGCGAATTAGCCTCAGTTTCCTATTCTTAGCTGTCAGGAGTGGCACCCGGTGTGGTCTTCTGCTGCTGTAGCCCATCCGCCTCAAGGTTCGACGTGTTGTGTGTTCAGAGATGCTCTTCTGCATAGCTCGGTTGTAACGAGTGGTTATTTGAGTTACTGTTGCCTTTGCATATATATATATATACTAGGAAGGGGGTCTATCACAAAAGGTTCATAATTTTTTGGGGTCTTGGTATCCAAGTTCAAAACCCCCGATGTAGGCTTGGTTATTCTTTTTTTTTATTAGAAAGGGATGTTGAAGTTAAGGTAAATCTGAATAATTCACCTTTAAAAACTTTCCACATTTGAATTTTTTAAATAGTTACGAAGAAAGGAACATGTTAAATACTTTAAAAGCATTAGAAGCTTCTAATAAAAACAAAAACATCACACCACAGGACCACCTGCTGTCTCACTGTTTTCTCCACTTATGAGTTCGCATACCTGAATAAGTATGGGTCCGTGTGAATTCTAAATACTTAATTGAAGAACATATGCAAAAACATGTTCCAAAGCATGCTTCATTTTCTTTGAGCAAAATATAATTCATGGGTGGTGTGGCATAACGGATACAGCTTAATGCTGGTTTGATGCCCTTGAGATTGCTCCAGGTGGATTGTTCTGTAATCAGTGTAATTTCTTTTAGATAAAAGCGTCTGCTAAATTTCTACCCAGTGAGAAGCTTAATCATCTGCCATTATGTGTTTATTTTCCATTATTTATAATCAGCATTATGCTCATTATAAAGTACAAAAGTACGGGATGACATTGATAGATCTGAATTGTATTTTAATCTCAATGGATATCACTGTACTGTAACATCTCTATCTGTCTGTCTGTCTGTCTGTCTGTCTGTCTGTCTGTCTGTCGGTCTGTCTGTCTATCTATCTATCTATCTATCTATCTATCTATCTATCTATCTATCTATCTATCTATCTATCTATCTATCTATCTATCTATCTATCTATCTATCTATCTATCTATCTATCTATCTATCTATCTATATGGTGGGCCAGCAAAAAAGAATCTGTGAGGGAAAATTTGCCTTACCTGCGCACAAATATTGACAAAAATATAGATGTAATAATTGCATATCTTCAAAACAAAAACTGTAGGTATTGCAGTTGGCTTGTTCTCCACTGAGATTTACTTGTAATCTGATTAAATGCTTTAATGATACTGACATTCTTGCTCTTGAATATGCATGGCATATTACATGGCATAGTACATTTACATTACATTACCTTTGTGCATTTGGCAGATTCTTTTATCTAAAGAGATGTACAGTGCATTCAATCCATACATTTTATCAATATGCAAGTTCCCTGGGGTCCAAACCCATGACCTTTATGCTGCTAATGCAATGCTCTACCAGTTAAGCTACAGAAACATTGAGGTTTTGCTAAGATATATCCGATACCTAACTTTGCAAGTAAGCTTATCATATTTTATATGTGCAGCTATATCTTGTTCTTATTTATTAGTGTTTCTTCTCTCTATATAAAGCACTTTGATCAACTTGCATTGTGTTTATATACAGTGCTGTGTATCAATAAAATTTAGATTGACATTGTAACTGTAAAGATTAAGGCAATGCAACACTAAAGGACAGTACATACCTTGCATTGTCTGCTTTTGTCCTATGGCCAACTGTTTATCTATGAGGAGAGATGATTTTAAAAACGACGATATCATGATGAACAGTATGTAAGAATCCTGCAGATGGAGCCAGCGAATCACAGACCGCAGACAGGTTCATAACATGACGTACTTCCTGGGAATTGTAGGCCATTTGTAATTACCACGGATTTTTGCACGGAGCCCGTTATTTCTGTCAAACAATAAACAAGCGCTATAAATGAAACGTTACATCACAGGCGGCTATTTTTTCCCGGAAAATTCGCTGATTTAGCCCGAATTATCAACCAGGCTTACAAAACAAAATAATAATAATAAATAATAAAAACAAAGGACTACAGGAAGACGCGTGCTGCTGAAAGTTTCATCGATCCGCGCGCTCATTGCGCGAGATGCTGAGTTCGGGGGTCTCGCGCGCGGAAGATGTCACGAGCAGCGGCGCGAGCTCTCCGTTAACGGTTTCTTTGCTTTTTCAACGGCTGTACTTTACTTTTCTGTGATGAACGGAGTTCAAACCGGAGCAGAAATCTGAAATGTAAGCCCGTTTACCGGAATTCAAAGATGTGTAAAGCGCAATGACAGCTCGGTGCATGCAGCCGTTACTCGAGGAGGTGTCAACCGTCTCATGTCTGAGGTAAATGACAGTTCTGTTTGTTTAATCATGGTTAAATTAAAGTCAAATATTTAAAGTGCAAATGCAAGAAGATTTTACTAAGCTTTGATATTTTTGTGCAATTTACACCGAAAACTCTTTGTTAAGGGGAGTTTTGTACGCATTTTATTTAACGTTTTAATGTTGTGGACAGTTAATTTTTTGTCAGGTATTAACGTTAACCTAAAAATGTGTTGACTGTGGTAACGTTAATATTTGAATTGACTATTTGTGTAATGATTGTAATAATGAATTTTTAACTGGGTGACATAACTAGGTGTTTACACGTAACGTTTCATACAGTTTACGTTAAATTGGTAAACATTGAGGTGTCGAGTGTAGTTTTAAATGACAAGCAAAACACGAGACAACTAAATGGCAGTATTTTTTATTTATTTTGTAAAGCATTTTTTTCACAGACATTGAATGATTTACAGTGCACGTGAGAGTCTCTCCAGTGTAAACCCAATGAAACCTAATGAAATATTTAATGTGCTCAGACTACAACAAATGCAGAACAACAAAAACAAACTAACGTGCCATGAACATGTCCATCACTTTTCTAGCCCCGAATGGATTTAAAAGACTGCAGTGATATACTTCATGTGATCCATAACTGTGTGTGATGATCCTTCAGAAATGTTTGTTTTCTTATAGAGAATGTGAACCCCTTTAGTGCTGGGAAGATAACAGCATATATATTTTTATTGCCGTTTTTTACAGCGTTTGCCCTTTTCGCAAGCATCCTTTAAACTGTCATGAAACATTGGTTTTGTTGGCAGGTTTGACTATGAAACTGGCTTTTGCCTAAAGGCTCCTGCTAACAGTCGGTGTGGTCATTTTCCATATCTTTTCCTGTCAAGAAACAGGATTAAAGGACTGAGAGCAGAGTATGTTGCCTTTCCCTTTCTAATGAATGATAAAGCTTTTCAGTCCTTGCTCTTACAGAGCCATCATGGATCATTAAAGCTTTAGTAGTTGTAGTTGTGTTTGATGAGGAGTTATTAAGGCATGGTAATTACTGATCGCTCTTCCCTAGAGAACACGCCATAAAAATTTGGCCCCCCGTGCCAACATAGCGTCACCCACTTGCCTTTTGCTGGCAAACAGCCTGCCAGGTTCTCAGCGAGAGCTGCGTAATCTTTCTTTTTTTGGAGTAATTAAATATGAAAAATAAATAGACTGATAGCATGACCTCCATTTGAATGACTTCCAATTCACCTTCCCGGACATTTGCACGTTATCAAAATTAAAATGGTCTCTAATGTAGTTTTCGGTTGCTCGATAACCGAGCGTTTTGATGATTTCTGGTCAGTGTCGTGGGTTGTAATGCAACAATTACCAGAACCCCTCTGGCCTTGTTCCATTTTCTGCTTGTAAACTCAGTTAGGAAATCGCTGTAGATCATATCTGCCGCTTGCAAGAAATCCTCTTTATATAAGTCAAACCAATCACAAGGCTTTATCAGATCTAATGAAGAGAAATATGTGAAGAGAAGCGGCCTCATTTGTGTCAAAACAGCATTGACTTAGAATCAACATTCGCATCTTACGATAGTTTTATTCCAAAGGTAAACCATTCATTACCTCCGACATTCATCTATTCAGAAGAGGCTTCTTTTTAAATGAGTCTTGTCAAAACAGGTGATTGAAGCGAGATCGAATGAGAGATTGTAAGCGTTTATTTGACAAAGGTGAAAATAGCTGCAAGAGCCGAACAATTACTTGTCGGCTGACCTCTCTCGCTTCTCATGTCTACAAATATCATTTAGATTTGTTTTACAAATTGATTAGAGCTAGCTTAAAATACCCTAATTAAAATAAATCTATTAGTTGGTTAGATTTGAGTTTATAAGTGACAGGCATTGCTCACTGGCCGTTACAGTGTGGTAAACACCTGGTTTTTATGGGAGTTTTAATGGGAAGTGTGCTGATATTACTCTCTGTTACTCTCTGCGTGCTGTTTCTCTCTCCAGCTCACTGCACTGTGCCAGGCTTTAATGAGCTCTGTAATGCAGAATTTAGATGTGACAATTTGTTTGTTTCTTTACCAAGACCTAGCTTCTTCCTACGAGGCGGTGCTATTTAAATGCTAAAATCCGCCTTGGTAGCCGTCATACACCAAGGACTGGTTTCGCTAATGGCATTCTGTCATTTGAAACCTTAATTTAAAGGGCATTATGCTGTTTGGCTCTGTCATTATAACACCTTGAGCTTGCGCTTCACACTCAGATTTCTTAATTTCGTATTTCACAACCATACAGCAGGATAATAGTAGCTTACATGCTTGCTGATTTAAAGCAGCTATGTGCATTTGAACCAGCATTGTTTATGCACCTTTGGTGTAAACCCTGAACCAAGCTTAGTTACACAATCGGCAAAACCTGCTCAACCCTCACAGGACACCTTTGCTTTGTATTGCATGACTTCTTTGATGGATAATGCAATACTGTAAAGCTACAGGGTCATTGTTGCAATGTCTTAAAAGTGTCAGCCGTTATATAAAACGGTGTTTCTTTGACCCTAATTGTTGGCCTATAAAGGCTGTTATAGTTTGGATGATTCTGTGCAGCAGTACGTGAGTGAGTTTTTTAGCAAACTTGCTCTAGATACATGGTACATGATATGAATCGTACAGCCTTTTCCATGTCTCACTAAGTGTTGTTTATATCCCAGTTTTCCCTTAGTGTAATGCTATCAATAGCATTCAAGTCCCCTTCATGAAAATTTATGGCTTGCTGTGTGGTCCCTTTCTTTCTGAACAGTTATGTTCAGCTTTCCTGAGCTTTATAGAAGAAGATGGGTATTCAGTCTGCTTGTATTTCTTTGCCAACACACTGTCTTATCTTCTCCAGGTCATTACATTGCTGAATTCGCGGCGCAGCCCACAGATGCATTAGAAAATCAGACACCATCTAGAAGACCAGAAGGCTTGGAGCCTGTGCACTCCTGTTCATGGAGGGCCGCTGGACCCTTTTGTTGCTGCTGGGAGCGTTTTCGATTCTCAAGAATGCTGAGGTCCACGCAAACGCTGACCGAGGCATCTACACCAACACGTGGGCCGTCCACATCGTAGGGGGAGCAGAGGAGGCAGAGAGAATTGCACACAAACATGGTTTCATCAGTCATGGGAGGGTGAGTGGGATTACTTTTTATCGAAGATTTATCCCCTGTTCTGTGTCGCCAAATCTGTGTATGTGGAGACAATGCTGAATGAGGCTTACGATGGTGTTTTAGCACCATCATTTACCTCTTTGCTGTCAAGCTGTACCGCTTTACGCCAGAGAAAAGCACATTTGCGCAAACACACACACACCTCCGCCCAGACACAAAAGTCCTTTGTTGATGCTCGTCGAGTCGCAATCTCCTGCGTCTGTGACTATTGAATTCATTAAGACGGAGATGTGTCAGATGTGATTGGGGAAATTAATTTTTCGGCTTATGTTGTATTTTCTTCCCTGCCGCCCGCATTGTATTGTGTGTCTTGCCAGATGTTCCCTCTTCTTTTGTTATGGAATTAAACGCTTAGCTGGGAGATGAAAAGCAGGAAGGTATCTGACAGCTAAAATATTATTGTATGTGAATTAATCCATGTGAGTGCAGTGCCCTCTGAGCTTGCTATGAGGAGTCTGTGAATAGCACATGTGTAGGAGGACAGGAGAAGAAATAGCTGCCAAAATAAAGCACTCCTCTCCCCTCCTCTCCTCTCACATTTGCCCTACTGTAAGTCAGAATCTGCTCACACATTTACAAAGGATTAAAAGTCAGCTGGAAAAAAAACACACAAAAGTTGTTTTTATTAAAAGGCATAGCTAAATTGGAGCAAGGTGGTCATCCAGCTCTAATCACCATGACTAAGATGGTCTTTCAGGTACTTTCTTTCTTTCCTACCCATTTATCTTTAAAAATCTCCTTACTAAAGTGACAATGTAAAGTAATAACACTGAAAAAATGCACCCACTAATTTTCAACCGATACAAACCACTGAACCTGAAACACGCATCTCAGACATCAATTACTGGTGTGATAACAATTTGGAGAGAAGCAATAATAACTAATTGAGTTTAAATGTTTTTTTTGTTTTGTGCCACAAATCAAGCAAACATGTTAAATTACTATTTTGTTATAATGTCATGCTCTGATACACAGTCAAATTATTGTTGTGAAAATGATATAAAGAAAACAGTGCATGTTGAAATTTCCACTGTAAGGATTTTAAAAGCATCACCGAGACCAAATTGTTGATTCTCGCGAAATTAGACTTATGAGGTGTCATGAAACATTTTGATAAAAAAGTAAATGCTATCAAAAATAAGAAGCATACAGTTACAAACATCTCTTCTTTTTGCACATGATTTCAAATGACATCATACAAACCAATTTTGTTGTTTTTTCCACATTTAAGGGGACAATTTTTATTACCGCAACGTGTCCATGACTGGATTTGGGTTCTTTGACATGGAAATATTTATAATTTTAAAAATGTAAAAAAAACGTTTCAGTACATGTTATACTATAAACATTTACAGTAAAGAAACATGTGGTATTTGGTGATCATTGGTAAATGTAAAGACAATAATAAGGAATATAAATGTGTCCAAGACCAATTTTCTCTTCTCCGCAACAATTTTCAATCATTGTTTAAGCCCTCAAAGAACTAACATTTTCAAAAAAAAAAAATTGTTGGAAGGGACATAATTGACTTTGACACTCAAGATGGCTACCAGGTAAGCAGTTCTTATTTTTTTCTCTCCAGATAAAAGTTGAAATTTAGTTTGTCATAGTACCTAGACAACTTTTTAGTTCTCATTACCGAAACATGACTTTGTAAATGCATATATTTTATTTAATATCATGTTGCAGTAATGATAACTTTTGATAATGAAAATCTAAAAATGTAAATAATAATTCTATAGGAAATATTTTTTAAATCCTCTAAAAGTAATGGTTATAGTAAGTTCAGACATTAATCTTATATGTGGAAAAAAGGGCTTTTTAAAAATGTTGATGCTGGACACCTTCTAAATCTGGATTTCGTGAGAATCACCCAAATGTGACTCATGCTGGCAAAATGAGTTGGAATGCTAACATGATCTTTATTTGTATGTTTTCTGATAGAGCTACTGTCCTTAATGCTTAATCTAATACAAAGATGGGTGCATACTAGAGCTGTCACGATAAGTCGATAGAATCAACGGCGTTGAAGCTGATAATTAAACGATTACATAATTTTTTCCTTTTAAATTTTGTTCTCACACTAAAATAACAACCACTCCCTCCACAACACCAGTAGGCGCGAATCATCTTATGTCTATCACCTTCTCCACCAGTCGTCTCAGTCCGCTGTTTTCAAAAGATGATTAATAAAGTGGTGGTCGAGTGCAATGTCAAACGAGTTAGTTTGCAAAGGTTTTTAAAGGCAGAAGGGGTCTAAAGTATGGGAATACTTCAGATTAGCTGGTAAAAAAAGGCTGGCTTGTAAACTCAGTAAGGTTTCGTTAGCATATCACAGCAGTACTAGCTTGATGCATGAACATCTGTAGCGAAAACGTCTAGGACATATTCAGGATGATGTGCCGCTGCAAAGGCAAAGCTTACCAAAGTTATTTTTGTGAATTAACTCATCCTCATATGGGTGGCAGTGGCTCAGTGGTTCATGTAGGTTGTCTACAAACCGAAAGGTTGGTGGTTCAATCCCGGCTTCACCTGACCAAGTGTCAAGGTGTCCTTGAGCAAGACACCTAACCCCAGCTGCTCCCAATGAGGATGGCGCCTTGCATGGCTGACACCGCCAGTGGTGTATGAATGAGTGAGTGAATGGGTGAATGTGAGGCAACTTGTAAAGCACTTTGGGTGGCCATGGGTCTATTGAAAGAACTATATAAATGCCGTACATTTACCATCCTTTTAGGCAGAACTTTTAAAATCAGCTGTTCTGTATAATGAAAAGGGTCACAAGGACTGGAATTGGTCGGTCGTTTCGATTGATCTGTGCCTGCGTTTGTTTATGTTCAGGGTTAGTAAACAAAACTCTTTACAAGACTTTGGTTACAACTGTCATCATCAGCATCATATGTCCTCTAAAGTCTTTTATATTTTCATTTTTTTAAATGTATGTAGATTTATAACACCATACATTGTATTATATTACTTATGCATTACATTAACTGCTTGCATGCACACATAGGGCCCTATAAAATCCGTTTTATTTTTTCCCAAATTCCGTTTTATTTTTTCCCAAATTCCGTTTTCTCCGTTTTAATTTTTGCAAATTCCGTTTTATCCGTTTTAATTTTTGGCAATTATATTTTTTACCCTTTACTTTTATTTTAGTCATAAAAAGAGTGTGCCTTTTAATGATTAAAATGTAAATGATTTGGGGGAAAAACTGGATAACAGAATTACTTAATGACTATAAAAGATGCATTTACACACGCACATACACACGCGCGCGCACGCGCACACACAACTCAATTCAATGCGTTGGTTTTTTTAGTGTTGTTGCAGGAGGCTACAACAAGGTGTTAACGCAGTGGTGCCTTCAGAAGTGCCTTAAACACATCAATCCAGCGGAACGCGATCCATATTTTATACACAATCGCTTGAAATGCATATAACTTTACAAACATACACAGGATAGTGATCTGACTTAGGACAGCATGAGCATGCAGCTCTTTGCACGTGCGAGCGAAAGAGAGACAGAGAGCGGCGCCATGATGCAGATGATTATATTTTAAATGCGAGGGATAGTTAGTTTGTCTCAGCTAGATTGAAATGCATAAAACTGAACAAATACATGAGGATTTGTGTTCGGACTTCGGACAGATGGGAGAGCTCGTGCACATGAGAGAGGTACAGTGAGACAGACATGGATGAGAGAGTGCATGTATCTTTGCGCTCACCGTGAACAGAGTGTTGACTAAACTTCCAAACTAACAGTTCTCCGGTCACAAAAAAGTCATGTGAGACCTGCTCGGAACTAAGTGCTTAGCGTCGAATTTCTTAATTTTTTCGCTGACGAAAGCTGAGTCGTGGAGAGCCGCTTCGCCATGGTTTCAGTGTTTTGGAGGAGGTCTGAAACGACGGGAGGGGGCGTGTCGCCCATATTTACTCCCCCGGTCTGCATTTCCCCCAGACATACGTTCGTCTCCCACACAAAAACATAATTTTATTCAAAATATGTAAAATTCCGCGAAATTCCGCGTTTATACTAGATTCCGTGTTGATTAGCCAATTCCGCGATTCCGTCCGCGATTCCGTGATCGCGGAAATTATAGGGCCCTACACACATACTTTAAAGAACCCATAAAGACACGCAGCGTAAAGTCCTGCACTTGGTAGTTTTTTCCACAGCCTCCAAAGTTTGCTAAATTTTTGTGATTTCTCTGTTAAGAAACCACGCGCGTGCATGTTTGTTTATGACAAGATCATAAGGAGTGCGTGATGCGCTGTTCTCTCATGCTGGTGAGTGATCTCAGCTTTAGCATGGATAGTGACAAACTCCCTGATCTCTGGTTGAGTCCAGTTTGCCAACATTTTTCATTGTAAATGTTGATCTGCATTTAATTTCCTGTGTCAAGCTGCACCATAACTTCTGGTTGCGATGACATGCGCGTCCTCACTATGGCACGCCCCTTACGGCATTGTTTCTGGGTCCTGTTTACACACACACAAAAAATATGCGAGGGGTATACAGCGTCTATGGAAGACACTCTTTTTTTTAAGGTTTTTTCATTGTGTGATGCCACAAATTACATAATGAATAACAATACATTTTAAATACAAATATATACCTATACAATATAAAATGAGTATGCCACGTTAAAATAACTTTAGGAATGTTTGATTGATTGTTTGTTGAATTTTGATGGTAAATTATTCATTTAGAATAATTGATTAATCGATAAATTAGTAGATAGATTAATTGTTATAAAAATAGTCCGTTAGTGGCAGCCCTAGTGCATATGCATGTGTGTCTGACATTGTGGTTTTGGTTATTAAACATGCAGGGATTAAAAAAAGTGCAGGACATGCTTGATGTTAAATATGATAAAAGTGATAAAAAGAATTCACACAGGTAGGACCTATAATCTGTTATGTCTGAAGTGAATGTTTGGTTAACTGTTGGGGAAAACATCTGATGTGTAACATTACAGCAGAAGCTGTCTGTCTAAATGTCAATCAAACAATAAAAAAAGAAAAAAGTTTATTAGTATCATATATCATATACTAATTCCAACTAAACTTCATTCGAACTGCAGTATTGTTGCCACCGCCATATCGTGGAGACGCTGTTTTTCCTTGTGAAACAATAAGAATCAATGGTTAAGTTTTATTTACAACATTGTTCCAAAACAGTACAGCTCAAATATTAGATTATATGCTGCCCATTTACTTGTTTTCTGAACATAAACTGGATGTGCACAAAGGCTTCGTCTAAATAGTGAAGCAATTCCAATTTTGCAAGGACACTCTGGCTCTTCTGATTCACAGCCTGTCTATGTTTTCACATTTAAAGAATTTCCTACTGATGATAGGGTTTTGAGTAGTGTAGAGTAGCGCTTGTTGTTTGTCTTTTCTATGATCACAAAGCAGACATGGTTTTATGTTTTAGTATCCTTACCTTACCAACATGAACATCCTGCTCAAGTCGTGCTGGCAAAGTTGATCGATCAGCTTGGTCATCTGTGTTTTCTGGGTCAGATTCGGGCTCGCCTCGTATTGATTAGGTAGTAAAGACGATATTATCTCCTGGCTTTTACTATTGCTTTGGGAGCTGATTTTTCAAACAAAGGTAAGGAGCGTCACATTTCGATTTACGCACTTGAGGTATTCGGCCAGTCACAACGCACTGGATAGCTAGCCAATCAGTTCACACCGCAATTTGTTAAAAGTCAGAGCAATGAGCTTTGTACAAATCTGCACGTTTCAGAAAGGCGGGGCATAGAGGAGCTACAATAATGTAGGGCTACAAAGTTTAAAGCGCAAACTCCACTATTTTATAACTTGCATAACATTTCTGTGTGTGGCCAATAGGAGGCAGACAGATTTAAAATTGTTTGGGATGAACTTTATAATTTGCGCTGTAATGCCAGAATGAAACATTGTATTGTAAAAAAAAACTCAGTATAAATTACATTGGCTTGACTTTACATGACTTACAACAGAATACAACAGAACATATTTATTATATGGGTAATATGAACTAGTTTAAACAACCTGGAGATATCATGTCCACTAGCTTTGAAAACATTTATGATCCATTGACTTCATTTGAGTACATATGTAAAGTTTGAGCTCAAAATATCATATAGATCATTTATTATAGCATGTTAAAATTGTCACTTTGTAGGTGTGTGCAAAAATGTGCCGTTTTGGGTGTGTCCTTTAACATGCAAATGAGCTGATCTCTGTACTAAATGGCAGTGGTGTGGTTGTATAGTGCAGATTAAGGGGCAGTATTATCCCCTTCTGACATCACAAGGGGAGGCAAATTTCAACGTCCTGTTTTTTCACATGCTTGTGGAGAATGGTTTACCAAAATGAAGTTCCTGGGTTGATCTTATTCACATTTTCTAGGTTGATAAAAGCACTGGGGACCCAATTATAGCACTTAAACATGGAAAAAGTCCAATTTTCATGATGTCCCCTTTAATACACAGGGCACTAGATTCTTGTGACCAAAAAAAGGTTGCGAATAGGGTTGATAGGGTTAAAATGTTACACAGTTGCATTGTGTAATGTTCAGGCAATATGTTCAGGTTGTTTTGGGACCTGGCCGTGCCCAGGAATACTTTTTCCGCGTCTGTCCCACACACACACACACACACATGTTCGCACAGCTTTCAGTTTATTCAAGTATGGTTTTAATAAGATATTTACGATAAGTTTAAGAAAATATTTACTTACTGAAATCATTGTTTATACTTTTTAAGTATTTTTATATGTTAAATAATAGTTTATAATAATATATTCACAGAAATGCTGTGCTTTTTTAATGTTAAAATAGCTCTGCAGCCCTCCTACGAGATGTCAATATCAGAAATGGCCCCAAGCCAATTTGAGTTTGAGACCCCTGCATTATAAAAAGTAAAAAGTTGAGCAACTTAAAAAATTACTTCAATAGGTAACACCTAAACATTTAAAGTTGTTTAAACTTAAATCTTTCACTTAAAGTATTTCTCACTTAAACATATAAGTTGAAACAACTTAATGTTTTTAGTTGTTACCAATTGAAGTTTTTTAAGTTGATCCAAATTTTCACTCAGCAGTGTTTTATATGGCATTGTTTTGTATAAAGTACATCTTGTGTTTCTAATGTAATCTTGTGTAATTCCAAAAAATTTTTTATACGCTTATATGCACATATGCTACATTGTGACCTTAACATTTGATTTAAACAGCTTGGGAACTTTTTCACACCATCCTTGTTGAAAAGCTTGCATCACGATAGACTAATGTGTGTGCGTGCACGTTTTTTGTATGCCCAGAATTCTTGGCGTTCATTAGTGCAGCATAATGAACAAGCTCTTGCTTCGTCTCCATTGATTTATGCCTGACACTGACCTGTCAATCAAACACAATACACTTTCACACCTAGCACGGCGGATTGATTTTTCATTATTCATTTCAGACTCTCACACAGATTGTGAAAGTCCTTGAAGGATCTCCGTGTTCCGAGTTGAATTTTTGATGCCATATGGTGCTTTCGTCTTTCCTCTCCTCTCCATTTGATGTTTTTTCTGTTCAGAAACTGTGACTTGAACTAAGAGCTTTGAGATACGGGTCTCAGGGTGAGGAGGCGTGCCAAGCTAATCCGGAGTGCTGTCGCCACGGCTGTGTCTTGCCATGGAGCTTTCTTGTAGCAATCCACCAGAAATCCTTTATTGCTGAAAGGGTATCACCACAAACTGTATTATAGGGAAGGAACAGAAGAGAGAGAGAGACAGTGATATGAGAAGATGGAGCATGTTGGAAATGGAAAATGTGTATTGAAAAAGAGTAAGAAAGTTTTGAGGTTAATAGAAAGTTGACCACTATGGGGTGGTATCCTGGACAGGGTTTAGATTTATCCAGAACCAGGCCTTAGTTATATTAGGTCATTTAAGTAGTATTTACAAACAAACAACTTACAAAAAAAATACTTGTGTGCATCTTGAGACCAAACAATTGCACTGATAAATGACAGTATGGGATATTTTCTTACGGCGATGAAGAAGCAACAAATCACGCGGTAACAACAACCCACGCATCCCTCACCAGAACGCATCGGAAAGCAGCAGTTTTCTTTATAAATAAATCAACAAATTATATATTTCTAGGAACTATGGTACAACGGTAATGCTTGATGGAAGGCTTGTCTAAAGAGTGGCCAACAGCCAATCACAGTGGCCGCAACACATGCTCCGGTCTTGCATAAACGTAATTGGTTGGCTCGCACTAAGTTAATTGCATTAGGCGATCTTATTGGCTGACGCTTGCGTTGACGCTTGAAAAGTTGAGAAATGTTAAACTTTTGCTGCAAAAACAGCAGTGACGCGACTTTGACAGATCTACAATTCAGTTTGGCAACGCATGATGTCACCTAATAAAAGTAAATAAGAAGTGTTAACGCTTTCGCCCCGTGTAAATGTACCATTATGGAACATTTTCTGTCATCGTTTGTAACCCATATTGACAATACATTTCATAGAAAAACAACCTGTAAAAGCTGAAAGAACAGGCCGAGCTCAACATTGCTTCTGGTCAGTTGTGCAAAACTTCGATTCCTATTTCTTTAGACATTGTTTTTCGGGTAACAGTCTGTGGATATAAACGCACTCCTCCAAATGCAACTTGTTAAAACTTTGAATTTCTGCTGTCTGTTTACATAATCAAAGAAGATAATAAGACTTTTTATATCCCGAGCTGGAGAAATTAGCTTGTTACAGCAGCTCCAGATATAAACACAGCAGGGTGATTCTCACGAAATTAGACTTATGAGGTGTCATGAAACATTTTGATAAAAAAAGTAAATGCAAAGTAAGAGTATCAAAATAAGAAACATACAGTTACAAACATCTCTTCACGTACTATTTTGCACATGATTTAAAATAACCTCATACAAATCAATTTTGTTGTTTTTTCCACATTTAAGGGGAACATTTTCATTACCGCAACGTGTCCATGACTGGATTTGGTTCTTTGACATGGAAATATTTATAATTAAAAAATCTAAAAAATAAAAGGCTTCAGTGCATGTTATACTATAAACATTTACAGTAAAGAAACATGTGGTATTTGGTGATCATTGGTAAATGTAGAGACAATAATAAGGAATATAAATGTATCCAAGAAAAATGTTCTCATCATCCGCAACAATTTTCAATCATTGTTTAAGCCCTCAAGGAACTAACATTTAAAAAATGTTGGAAGGGACATAATTTACTGTGACACTCAAGATGGCTACCAGGTAAGCAGTTCTTATTTTTTCTCTCCAGATAAAAATTGCAATTTAGTTTGTCATAGTACCTAGACAACTTTTTAGTTCTCATAACCGAAACATGAGTTTGTAAATGCATATATTTAATGTAATATCATGTTGCGGTAATGATAATTTTTGATAATGATAATCTAAAAAATGTAAATCATTTTATAGGAAATATGTTTTAAATCCTCTAAAAATAAAGGTTATAGTAAGTTCAGACCTCAATCTTATATGTGCAAAAAAAATGGCTTCAGGGGCTTTTTAAAAATTCTGATGCTGGACACGGATTTCGTGAGAATGGACACTGGATTTCGTGAGAATCACCCAGCAGCATTCAAACAAATAACCAGTCATGCTGTTAGTGTGCTAGACTGACTGCTGTCACTTTGGTACTTTGCAAAGACCTTGGAGACTGCTGGCCTGAGGTTTTAGGTTTTACTAAGGTAGATGTGGTGCTCCCAAATCCGGCAAACACCATAGGATGGTTGATTTTAACATGTGATTTTAGATTAGTGGTATTTCCTCGCAACAATAGTCAGACATATAAGCCTATTGCCGATAGTGCTAGCCTTCATAACAATATTTGGCATGTTTGCAAATTATAGTTTTAAATTAATATAATGCTATTATTATTATCATCCCCAGCATGCATTCCTTACCTGAGAGGGCTTGTGGGCTTCTCCTTGCGCGAGAGAGCTTGTAATGCACGTGCCTCAGACATTTCCTTGCACTAGAGATGTTGTTATGCACGTAGGGGTTCAGTGAGTGAGTTGGTACAGTTTCCTGGCATGCAAGACATATATGAGAGCGCCTGGACATGAAGTGAATTATTGCTTGAATTATTGGCATTATGTTTAAGAAGGTTGCAGTCGTGAGAGTGTTTGTGTGTATTTAATTTAACATTATCTGTAGACACCAAGTACTGAAACTAAGTAATAAAAAAAACAATAATCAGACACGCGCACAAAATAAACCCCCCATATGTTTGATGGACCGTCCCTCCACCTTGTGCGGGAAGCTCTCCATAAGCCCATAAACATAGGATGGAAGACAATAAATTATGATAAACAATAATTCATATCACACAGCATATGCACTCCTGTAACTTTCACCAGCAAAAAATAATAATGAAAATATAAAAAAGCGCGATGATGATGACCTCAGCAGCGCAGTAGGCATTTCATTACTGCTGTGAATGATGCAGTAACGCGGTTAACGCCACACTGATATATGTTAAGGTTTGTCAGTACAAGGCGTTTTTAAATTAGGGCAGCTCAAACATGCATTTCAGTCTGGGAATATATGATAAAACCTGTAAGGAAAACTGTCCCTATATGTATGGAGCAAAGGATGGATACAAAAGTACACAACAATTACACAAAGTAGCTCTCAGTAAACAAAATTAAAGTTTTACTTGACAAGCATTTGCTTTATGCATTTGTCTCTAAATGCTTGTGTACTTCTAAATGCAGACAATATTTACTTTAGAACACGTATGCGCAAAATTGATCGTTTTTGAGTAGATAGAATTTAACACTTGTCACTTTGATGCAGTGAGAGTACATATTCCCAAACAGATAAACTGCTGTTTTGTCTGTGGTGTCTTAAGTCACCCTGGATGTTTAATAGCCTGGAATAGTGATTAAAGGAGACACAAGTGACATCAGATCAACAAATAACTTACGGCCCTCTGACCCATCCCAAGTGACAGAAAGCGCATTATTTATCTGTAAAAGCGCATGTCACTTTCCACAGGGGAACGATGGCAAGCGTGAAACATTTATCCAACCCCATAATTACTTGATTGCCCATTGGGAGAGTTTTGACTCGTTCGCAGGCAAGAATGGATGGATAGGTGGAGATAAAAGAAGGGAGTGTGGGGCTTAAATGTCATGTTGCTTGAGCTGTCATCCCTCGGAGGGACAGGATGGTGGAGGAGACCCAGAGGGAGTGAGAATAAGCCACACACACCCACTTGCTAGAGGCTGTGAATGTCACTGAACAGGTGAACAGTGTGTGTGTGCCATTGTTACTTAAGCCTGTTTTCAACATTTTACCAAACCCGAGTGAAAACCTCACAATGCTCCTGCTGAGCAGGTAATTGGGGAGTTAATTCAAGTAAGTCTTGACCTGTTTCCTGTCATTTACAACACTGGTTTGAGACCTGCTGCTAGCATGGTTACAATGATTCAAAGTATTCCACATAAAAGCTCAACTCAGCAAGTGGTATTGTTTGCTAAATTGACTTTCCCCACTTCCTGACTACTAGATGTTTCAAGGGCCTCCTAGTGTTCACACACCTGCCACTGTTTTCAAGAAACGTTGTAATGAGCCTACTTGAGGACAAAGAAGTTCAGGTGGGGAATCTAAAAATGAAGAACGAGGCTATGAGAACTGGAATTGAAGTGGGTGAGTTTAGGGAGGATTTTACTAAAATGAATCCTCAACCTGAGAGTTGTGAACAGCTGTTCAACTCATTCAAAGGAACAGAGATAAAATAATTTGGAGCCATATGCTCTGGTTTTAGCATTAGCACAGTATGTGACAGTAGCCTCTGAAACCATAAGTAATCTCAGTTGCTTGAAAGCAGTCATTTAGCAGATGTTTTAATCCAAAATGTCTTCTTACAAGCTCTGGAGCCCCCGGTTTATTGACTGATTTTTCCCCCGAAAAGTATTTGATTTAATTTTTAGTGCTCTTAAAGGTATTCTGCTTGCTCATTGGATTAAGCCAAAATATAAACTATAAAAGAATTATTGTTATTATAATTTATTTTCTCGTAAATGTATTTTACGTGCCTGTCATCTGTGTGTTTCATTCTTAGATTGTCCAAATTAGACCAATCAGAAAAGGCCTTACTTAATACTTGCCAAGTAGGTCTTATACTGTTATACTATAATTGGTAGAGATGCGCGGATGGGCTATTATTTCATCCGCAACCGCATCACAAAACTCATCATCCGTCCGCCATCCATCCGCACCAACGTTTCTGACCAGTTTTCAAAACCGCACCCGCCCGCCATCCGCTGACTGGGCGATGCAAGGCGCTGCTGATGACAGCCGCTGCTGATGACGGGTTGGATGACAGCCGCGAGACTAGAAAGCCCTAGAATATAAGCAGTGAACTCAGGCTATGTTTACATTAATGCGTTTATCCTCTAAAATGCATTACTTTTGCTACGTTTACGCCTTTCATCTACACTACATCACCGTTTTCGACCCTCATAAACGGATTTGTTCATCAACGCTGCAGACCCTGTTTTAGTTTGAGAACTCAGACGTTGCGCTGAGTGTAAATGTAGATGGAGTCTTATGTAAACGAACAGCTGATGTTAACGTGACAGCGCATCATTTTCAAAGTAAAAATTATTTTATTCAGGTAAATGGAGGTTTGCAACGGAGGTTTTGACAAAAATAGTAAACATCTACCAACCAGCTATTATACACGCTATATCGGATTGTTTTAACATGTATCATCATATATAATGTCTATTTTATATTTATGTTTGAGTATTGTTGGGTTTGAATATTGTTGTAATGTGTTTATGTTTTGTTTAAATTTAGTTAGCTTATTACGAAAGATAGACTGTAATTTTAAACGCCATATAGGGCGTTGTAAAGGCCAATATGAAGGGAGAATTGTAATGGGTCAGACATTATTTTCGAGTTTAATTTAAGTTTTGTTTTCTACTTTAAAATGAATTTCGTTTCAGATAATTTGTCTCTTAATTTTAATCGATGTTTTGTTGATAAGTTTTGTGAATATAAATTAATAAAAACAATAAACTTTATTTCAGCAATTTCTGTGTTGCTAGCGGAGGACGTGCACGGACCTCGCAAACATTTAAAAATTAATGCAATAAGCATTTCTGTAGGCTAAAGCTATACTTCACCTCTTACTATGTTTGATTGAAGTTTGCATTTGCCGAAATTTATTTTTGCTTCAAGTTCGTTTAGTACTGTTCCCTATCAAAAGCTTTACTCGATGCTGCGCTGCTAAGCGCTATGGGGAAACGTCTTTATCGTTGACCAGCTGAATATAGTGTGCAAACACGTCAATGAAATTGACCCGGAGGTATATAGCCTCGGTTGATGACGACATCACAGCGCACCCAATGCGAGGCTATAAAATAGATGAGTAACAGCTGTGTCATCAGGTCTTTTTATTTTCAGACCAACTACTGAATGAGTGTGTGCTACACTGAAATGCAAATCTCTCTCTTACCTTTTGAACTTCACTTGAGATCTTTGTTAGGAGTTAGATTCCAACAAGATAGAGTGCAGACTTTCTCTCTTTCCGATTTTAAAGGAGTTTAAGTTAAAGGAAAATATGAGTAAGAAGAGTCACGAGCAGTCTAAGTCGTGTTTGTTTTCGCTTTATGGCGAAGGACGACACACACACTTAACTGTTTTTGTGTGTTTGGGGGAGGAGCATGCGGTCATGGCTTTGTACAGTCTGATGAGTGCGAGCATTGTGAATCATTCACAATATAAATGATTCGTGCTCGCCGTGATTATTTCTGACCGCAACCTTAAATTAAGTTATATTTCTTCACGTGATTCCGAAGCGCACTCCGGTGTTTCTTCGGGTTATGTGGGGGTAATTATAATAATGACGTTGATGATATCTCTCTCGGTTCTGCGGAGTTTCATAAACCAGCCTCCGAGCGTTTCTCGCGCGATGAAAGTCGGTCGAGGAGCTTCTCGAGGTGGTAACACGCGCCAGGTTGCAAATTGATTGGCCTCGCGAGCCAGAGAACCCCAAACAAAGCAAACTAGCGGATAGGTTTCTATAGTGACAAAGGGAGAGGACGAAACATGAGCCTCTCTCTTTCTTTGAGGATCTCCATGGTGAATTAAATAAATCATGGGAAAGACCATACTCATTGCGTGCTTCATGCCCACGGCGTCAATTTACGACTATCGTGGGTACGAAGACGCGCGGATATACCGAAATGCCACAGGTGGAAGAGACGCACGCGAGTTATCTCTCGCCTGGCTCGGTATCCTCATTAAAGAAGCCTACCCTGCCCACGAAACCGTGTAAAATAACTTCAGCTCTCGTGGGCAAAGCTTATCAAGCCGCAGGTCAGGCTGGTGCTGCGCTGCATACTATGGCAATATTACAGGCATACCAGACTGATCTGTTAAAGGATTTGAGTGGACACTATTTTGAGTGCTAGGGTTCCTTCCACTAGAAAGAATTATGCCTTTAAATAGGGTGTCTTTAAAGCATGGTGCATGACACATAATGCAGATCCTGTTAACTGCCAGTTTGCTACAGTTCTGAGTTTTCTGCAGGAAAAGCTGTCAGCAGATTATGCCCATCCACTCTCAGGTTTTATGTGGCCGCTTTTTCGGCTTGCCACGCTTTGGTGGACGGGGCGCCGCTCGGGAGGCATCCAACGATTGAGGCCTACAGCAAGAACTAAGATTCCTTCGTGGGACCTAGCTATAGTCCTTGAGGGTCTGGTTCAGACCTCCTTTTGAACCTCTAGAGTCAGCGTCTGATAGACTTCTGACACTAAAGATGGTTGTTCTAATGGCGTTAACTTCTTTAAAAAGAATTGGGGATATGCAGGCTCTGGCGATCTCGCCATCCTGTCTAGATTTTGCCCCAGGAATGGTGAAGTTGATTTTACATCCTTATCTTGATTACCTGCGTAAGGTTCCCTTTTCGACTGCACATCCGGTCATTCTTGAGACTTTCTGCCCTCCGCCGTTCACCACGCCGGAGCAGGAGTTATACCACAGATTGTGTCCAGTCCGTGCTCTTCAGACTTATGTCCACCGCACTAGCCAGTGGCGTAAGTCAGAGCAGTTGTTTGTCTGTTTTGGGGGCCGCAACAGAGGTGCTGCAGCCACCAGGCAGTCCATATCACATTGGGTTAGGGATGCCATTGCTCTTGCCTTTGAGGCGCGCTGTCAAGTCTCGCCAGCAGGTCTGAGAGCTCACTCCACCAGGGGGAGTAGCCTCTTCTACTGCTTTAGTAAAAGGGGCCTCCTTGCAGAGCGTTTGTGATGCGGCAGGCTGGTCCTCTCCGCATACATTCATAAGATTTTATAGCTTGGATGCTCATGTCACTCCAGGATCTTCTGTCCTCGAGTCAACATCTCAAGCTGATGTCTATGCCATTTGTCCATAAGAGGGGTATCCCCCACTGCTACTTTTAGTAAGGGGTGCCTCCTTACAGAGCGTTTGTGATGCGGCGGCCTGGTCCTCTCCGCATACATTCATAAGATTTTATAGCTTGGATGCTCATGTCACTCCAGGGTCTCATATCCTCGAGTCAACATCTCAAGCTGCTGTCTAAACCATTTTTCCATAAAGGGGTATTCCCCACTGCTATTTATTAGGAAGGGGTGCCTTCTTATAGATGTTTGTGAGGCGGCAGGAGCATCCTTTCCGCACACATCCACTATTTTTAGCTTGGTTGTTTATGTCTGAGATTTCTTTGCGGTCCTTGTGCACACACTTACACATCCGTAAGGGGTCCAGACATCTCCAAGCACGGCAGCGTGGGTATTGTCGTTCCCCATAGCGCTTAGCAGCGCAGCATCGAGTAAAGCTTTTGATAGGGAACGGAGGGGTTACTTGACTGTAACCTTGTTCCCTGAAAAAGCGGAACGAGATGCTGCGCTGTCTTGCCGTACAGTAGATGTACCAGGACTGGTCTTCAAACAAAAGATCTGATGACACAGCTGTTACTCATCTATTTTATAGCCTCGCATTGGGTGCGCTGTGATGTCGTCATCAACCGAGGCTATATACCTCCGGGTCAATTTCATTGACGTGTTTGCACACTATATTCAGCTGGTCAACGATAAAGACGTTTCCCCATAGCGCTTAGCAGCGCAGCATCTCGTTCCGCTTTTTCAGGGAACAAGGTTACAGTCAAGTAACCCCTCCGTTCACTTGAATGCTTTCTTTTTAAATCATAAAGACCAGTCTCCGATCGGCGCACATGACATGGGACAAAAATAAATAAATAAATAGCCTAAATTAAACGCACACATTACATAGTCTGCACTGGTATCATCCTGATTTACCACTTTGTAAAACTTATTCCAGGCAACCCTTTTCTGAACTTTTATTTCCTTTGTTTTTAATTCTCATTTTTTTGAGTTTGCCACGTACCTCCTTCGCCGGCGTTGATAAGAGCTGTGTCAAAATGTGTCCTCATTTCTCCGCGCTGTTAATGATAGAACGAATGGATCCTTAACAGCAGAGGCTATCCCAAACAATTAAAACCTTTATTAAATAAAAGTGTATTTAGAAAACTTTTTCTTGTCACTGTTTTAGTATTATAAGTTATTTTTTGTGTTAATATTATTCGGTTTATGTTGCGTATATTTCTAAGGTTGATTATTTGATATAGTGTTGTTGAATAGTTTAATCTACATCAATGTGTCATATTTTCTAAAATAAATTCATATTTTTCTGATTACATATTTATTTTAAAGGGCCATTTCACCGATAGGAACATTAATCTTTATGGAAAGTGAGTCATATTTGTAGTCAAAATGTAACATAAATGTAGAATTTTGTGCCTATTTGACAGAGAAAAGACAAAATGTGACTTTAGAGCACATTTGTATGAAAAACTACAACTGCCACTATGCACCACAATGCACAGCTCTGCAAGCCACTCCCATTACTCGGAACACGGCTCAGACATGCTATTATGTACATAAATGCCACGTTAGTAAAACAAAGAAAATAGCCACCACCACTGTGTCTGACTGACACCAATCATGATTTACTTTTAAACGTGATGTTACATTGTGGTACACACAATAACACTCTGGCCTGGTGTGTAGCAAAGTCTTATTCAAACAGTAACATGCGGTTTCAGATCCGCAGTACAAATGTCTTTTCAAGTACTAAAAAAAGGGTATGCATTTTAAATGTTTATTTAGTTTTACCAATTTTCTTTTTGTCTCTTGTTTACTGTAATTACATTTGTGTTATTATTGGCCTCACTGCTCTCACAATATAGACATATAAAACACCGCTCAGATATGCTATTGTGTACATAAATGCCACGTTAGTATAACAAAGAAAATATAAACACTCACTTTAGTCAGACGTCCGTTTATCCCTGCATCCCCAACACAAACGCGTCCCCTGCATAATATCTCCACAGACGCGCTGCCTCAGCTCTTGGAGCTTGTGCTCGTAAACCGAAACACGTCTTTGAAATAAGCACGCGACCAGAAACATTCACAAAACAAACGTCCATATCCTTATCTGATCCAGAAATGTTAAACCGAAAGCAAACGGCGCGAGTCCGTCCAAGCTTATATACTCCGCAGCGCGTCTGCTCGTAAACCGAAACATGTCCGTGAAATAAACGTTCCAAACGCGCGCAAAGTTCCTCTCTTGCATAGAAACCTTCACCAAACAACCGTCCATCTCCTTCTCTGATGCAGAAATGTTATAAAGAAGCCACACAGCGAGAGAACAGGCAAGCTTCTCTACGCAGCAGAGGCCGATGGTTGCTGCTTCTTCACCGGGCTCCTCTACCCAGCCGACGCCCAGGCTCCGGCCTACTCCTCGGGCTTCTGTTCCTACATCTGCCTCAGCTCTTTGCAGTATTGTGGCTCATAAAGGTGCAATGAACAGCGGATTAGAGCATCACGCTTGTAAAATCACCCTCTTCCATGTAATATTGATTAACTTCCACTGTTATTGTAACATGAATTCTGGCTCGCTCCACAACTTCTGTTTAGCTTAGCTTAGCATAAAGATGGCGGCTGGTCGTTTTTTTTCGGTCTGTGTTCGTATATTTTCGTAAGTCCCACCCACTTATCTGTAATTGGTCTGAAGCGTGAGTGGGTCCCACCCATAGCCCCCACCTTGGAAAAATGAGGAATGAGTGTCTGTAGTCTTTCACACTCAATAGAGATACAGGATTTCCTTCTTTCAATGACGCAAAATGACGATTTTTACATCATTGAAAGAAGGAAGTGCCTCACTGAAATCAGTATTTCTCCCCTCTCAGGGGAAACTGAGGGAATGGTGCACGACCATTCAAAAACATGACTGGGGTTCTAACGGTACAAAGCTTAATGCAAATGGGTGAAGTTTCCCTTTAATAAGTCAGAAATGTCTCCGCTGTTTATTGCTGACAGGCGCGATGGGCGCTACTGGGGGCGCGTGCAACAGGTGACCCAAATTATGGGTCCTCAGAAGGCTAGACCGTCTCATTTCAGTTCTCTTCGCGAACTTCTGAGCCTGCCACCTTGAAAGACAGAGTGCTCATCTTTTAAAGTCGCATGCTTTGAAGGACACAGCTAATAACAAGCAGTCGATCCGCCACCCGCCCGAATTTAATTAAAATATTATTTTTCGTCACGTCATCCGCCCGATCCGCGGTTTATCCGCGGAGTCCGCGGCTGTAACCGCCAACCGCGCATCTCTACTAGACACAGGTGCAAAGGTGAAAATAAATATGACAGTAGTAGAGATGAGTGAGGAAAACTACAGTGACGAACTTGTGCCTAAAAGAACGGTAGTTTTTTTTTTTCAGGGATTTGAACCAGATTTTTTCCCTATTGACTCATTCCGAAAAGAAACAGTATTTTAACATTTCCGGTTTTCGGTTCAACCCTAAAATTGACGTTCCTGATCCATTTTGTTTGTATGTGTCCTGTCAAGAACAGAAAGTGTTCGCTTGCTTTTTGAAACGCGTCTCTCCGTGTATGCACTTTTGAGTGGGCTTAAACACACGCACACACACAGACGAAGGACGAATTCCAAACGGCGCTTCGGGAAGAAGATGCAGCATGAACAGTCGCTCCACATGAAGTGGTTTCAGTGCTTTATTCGCCAAATTTATTTTAATGGACTACAGTATAAGACACAGTAGCACCTTGAGATACTTGGTAGATATTTACAAACAAATCAAATAGGATTCATGGCAGTTGTTAGCAGTTTGGAGTTTACATCCCGACCACTAGATGACATTCTTCTTATCTCTGAACTTAAACAGTGACAGGAAGTAAAAGCATAAGGGCATGCCACAATTTGTTTGTCACAGCTTTCCTAAAATTATATCCTATTATATTTCTAAAATAGGAAATATCTCAATATATTGCCTTGGTTATAGTTTCATACATATTGCATCACAACCCCTGCATCGTGATACCTATCACAAGATTCTTGCCAGTACACAGTCCTAGTCATCCTGGCCAGTACTAGCTGATGCCGTTGTTTCTGAGAAAGAGAAGAAAGAAGGGTTGCGAATTAACATTTGGAACAGGGTTTAGCATTTGGGAGGCTTTCATTTAGGATTTGAGCAGCTTTCTTTGTCTTGTGTGGAGTTGGTGTTGTTTTGAATTTTGATTGGTTAATTCTCTTTTTGTGTGTGTGAAATAGCGGCTTAGCAGGCAGCTGATCAGCACACTTTGTGACGCATTTTTACCCACCTCGCCTCGTCTGCACACAAAAACACTTGTGATTGCTCCCATAGCTGCGCGCAGCTCTCAAAGGCCTTTATGCTCTCAGAGCTGCTGGTAGGGAGAAATGTTGGCTGGTGTATTGTGGGCTGATTGCGTTTGCCACAGCGCCTTGCTGTCATTGTTTTTTGTTTGTTTTAAATCAGACACTTCCTGACAGTAGGGGACACAGAACAAGTTTTCACTTTCTGGGGTTTGTGAGTAGCAACAACCGTTACACGCCCCTTGGGTATTTTTCCACCCATGCTGGTTCTCAGTGTTTGTCTAACACCTGAATGCACTGAAGCACATAAGACCCAAAAGGGAACAGTGATTGTGAGATCAAGGAATAAATGTAAAAGTAAATGTTTATGTTGAAAACTTTTGTCAAGTCGTAGTGGATTTACAAACGATTCAAGCAAGATTTGAGATGATATAGCTGTTGGTGCACCCGCTAATATTATTAAAATAAGGAAAATATAAGAGCTCAAAAATTAGGAAAGCCATCATTTGTCGATAAGCACAGCTAATCTCAGTTTGTAAAAGCAAGCAAAATATATGCACTCACAACGGTAGGACAGTGGACAATTGAAGAGCTCAGATGCAAAAAAGTGCATCTGACTTGTTTACTTGTAAATGAGCATTTTTTTTTAATCAGATTCTTCTCTTTCTTTCTCTTTTTCGCTGCTTCTGGACCCAGGTTGGCTGTGGCATACCAGTCCCTGCCATGTGCAGTTCTGATTAGTTGTGCTGGGTGGGTGTGATGTGGGGCCGGGGGCTTTGTGCTTTTGCCCTCTAGCTTGTACTTTCGACCAGGATTTCTTGTCTATGGGTAGCTCAGCACATGTCTAGCTGTTTTAATGCTTCATATATTAGATAGGGTGCGCACACACACATTCTTTTGCCGCTTAAAACAAGTTTAAAGCAAAAACAAAACAAAAAACACTCATAGGGTAAGTGAGGCTTGGGCGTGCCATTTCCACTTTTACACCCAGTTACATTTACAGTTATACACATCAGGGTTTCCCGCTGAAAATTTGTTAGTTAAGGTGGTATTTGGCCAGGAACGTGGCAATCAAAGGGGCGGGACATACGTGTCATGATGAAAATGAAAATATTTTTATTTAAAACACTCAAATAAAACTTAATTTTGAAAAAAACTATGCCAGAAAATGAACACATACTAGATTATTAATGAATTAAATGTTTTTAACAGAAACCTCTAACGAAAATAGCTGCGTGATGAAGTGAAACTAAGGGGTTAATAAACACAAACTGAAGCAGATTTGTAGAACGTCTGGCGAACGATAGGGATGGGCATGATTAATCGACGATCGATAATTGATCGTTAAGAATTTAGTCGATTACGTTAATTTGTTATTGATTAATCGAATACTTTTTTATCTAATGCAGGTTGCGTTGCCTAGCGTAGCGTGTGTCTTGAAGCAATTCAATGAATTTTACTGTGTGGCAGCAATTTAACATTTTACCACCAGGGTGCAATATTTGACACCATACCCGTTATCTGTGACCTTCCGTTTTGATTGCAAAAAAAAGAATCATGAAGAGGTCATGATTTTTTGGGAACAAATGAGGTCTCATTTTAAGAATGCGGCTCGCAGCTGCAGGTTCCACTGCTTTAGAGCACCGCATATTCAAGCGCATATATGTTCCGTTTGTCTAACTAAATGTAGTTTAACTGTTTGCCACAAGTTGATCTTGTAATAAAGGTCTCATGGAGGAAAACATGCTGTATTTTTGTATTTAACATTTTTTAATTATAAAAGTTAAATAATTATTTTTTATTATAAAAATATTAATGATTAATTGATAGTCGATCGTTAATTCTCCCGACAATCGACTAAAAAAATTTAATCGAATGCCCATCCCTAGCGAACGATAATAGATAGTGCGAAGATTGTAAAAACTGATTATTTCCCACTATTAACTACATTATCTTAAAGGAGTGTCACTACTGTAGCATGTAAATAATGCACAGAAATAACGTGAGCAAGAGCACTCAACAATTATATCGAATCAACAGGCACGTGCTGCTCAAACAACAAAAATCACCAGCTAACTTCCTTTAAATTTGCAAGAACTATAGATTAATACAATAACAGGCTTAAATAAACCCAAAACATAAGTCCACGTACAGTTCTCATGGACACGCGTTTTATCAACTGGCTATCCAGACAGTTGACGGACCATTTCAGCTGTGTGGCGGGAATGCATGCTCGCGGTGAGAAGCGCGTCCGCGCAATTCTCCAAGATGTTTTATCAACTGGCTACTAGTTATCCTCCAGACAGTGACGGACCATGTCCCGCGTGCCTGCTTGAGGTGTGAAGTGCGTCCGCGCTATTCTATTTTTTTGATGACCTAGTTAAGGCAGTAGGGTTTCCTAGCTTAGGTGGGCCGCCCGAACTGCAAAGTGCTGCGGGAAACCCTGCACATACACACATCTTACTGGCTGTTATGTATGTTTTGTTGGTCTTTGTCTTTGTATTTGTATTTTGCATTTTATTTCTCATCTTTAAATATTGTAATTGTAATAAAAAAACAACTAATAAATAAAATTGACTGCCTGTTTAGTGCATGTTTTTCCAAAACAGAAAGTCTATATCAGTGCATTAATTTGCTCTGATATGAACTTTTCCTTTTGAATATTCATTAATTTAAAAATAAAATGGGTTGCAAAGCTGATTCACGTTGATGGATGCTTATCATTTCATGTCAGAGATACAGACACAGTACTTAATCCTCCTAGGTAATCAAAATGTCTCTAGAGAAGTCTCCTCCTCCAAATCCCTATCCTAATTCACATAATACGTATCACAAATAAAAAGCTCTCAGCTTCATGTGCTGTTACTTCCTGTCAACCTATTTCTTTCTACCTCTTTGAAGACAAAACAACTTTCTTTCTATCTGCCTGCCTGCCTGCTGCCAGAATACTTCTCTTTTTTACTCCTCTCTCCCTCCAACGGTTTGTCACTCTGCCAACTTTTCAGAAATCATTATTCTAAGATGACTGGAGAAGTAGACGAAGTTGGACATTCTCCTCTTTCTCAAGGCCCTTAGTTCAGCGCAAGGAATGCATATTGATAGGACAGGTTTGCAGGGAGCTTGTCGACTCTGATGGAGCCGAAGACTGTATCTATAATGTCACAGTCAAAGGCTGTGTCCAAAATAGCCCCCTATTCCTTTACATATTGCAGTATTTGAGCAGACAGACATTTTTAGTGTTGTGCAAAATCATAGTAGACATTAACCGATGTACACTCACAGCTAGCCGCTACATATTCACTGTGGAGTTCCTGCATCTCGGCAAAAGATGGTCCATCTTAGCTCCAACCTTGAATGAACTCACCTGTCTGTAACTTTTAGTGATGGGTGTATTTGACTTCATGCAGTTCTGCACAGTGATCAAAGCATTTCAAGTGCTGACTGCTCGGTATGCTATCCAGTTGCTCTTGCTTTCATTTTGATGTCATGCATCATCCCTCTGCGCAGCACCACATGCAGTCAACCACACCTTTTCCTAAAGACCTTGATATCCTTGACCAGTAGTGTTTTTTCAAGTTTGGAGCATAACTATGCAGGAAAGAGGATCTTGCAGGCCAGAGATTGAGTACCACTGAAACTCAAGTACCAAATTTAAAATGCCATATTTCATTCCATCTGCTTTAATTTAATTGTTTACATGTTTATTAGGAATGCATTTTACAAAATTTCTGTGCCGTTTATCAATGTCAAGGATACTTACTTGGCAGGACTAGTCCTTACAAGTCACTTCCGACGAGCCTCGCCTCCGCATTCGGAGAACACGTAAATGGAACAGCCTAGCAAGTGCACGTCATTGCGTCAATGAAGGATGTGCTTTCGGCGCTGCGCGCATAGGATTGTGGGTGATTTCAGTGCGCGAAGGATACGCATGCATCCTTTCTTGTATATGGGATATTTCTCAAACGAAGGTCCTTGGCTGAAACTCTGAGAATCCTCAAACAGTCCTTTCAACAGACGTCGATAATGTAGCATTCTCGAAATTCTGGCTTCCGAGGATCCTTCCTTGACATTGAGAGAAACGGCTTAGGTCAGAGTCTGCTGTAAAGTGTTTTGTACTAGTATATGTAAGAGCTTTCTCTGATATTTCAGCGCAATTGATGAAATAAGCTTGCGCAACTTTCGCTCACAAAAGATAGTTCTGTACATTGTGTGTTCATGCTAGAAGTCAGAAACGATGTAAAATATTGTGTTCGGTACATCACATTAGATAAATAGGCATAGAGTAGGCAGTCTTTTATGGCTGTTCAAACACATACGACCACATGCGCATCGATATTACAAAAGCAATCCAGTCGAAAGTGTTTTGGACTACCTCTGAATGTGGTCGAAAGTGGACGAGCTCAAAACGTTTTACACGTCTGATCCACTTGTGAATCCGATCGACCAAAACGCATCTTAATACTAAGTGTAAATAGCCCCCTAGAATGTCATCTAGCGATACATACGGATATTGATAGTTTTGCTTTTTTTCTCCTTGTTTGAAATCATTTTGTCATGAAATCCTAGAATTGCAGAACATATAAACTGCAATTCTCCTGTCATACTCAAAACAATCATACAGTATGAGTACTGATGCTTCCACCCCTTTGATTGCCTGGATATAATCTGCCCTGATCATCGGTTGTTTTTAAGCAATCTTTTAATATCAGGGCTGTGACGGTTGCCATAAGTGCCATAAGCCAAAAGTGCAACTCGTGCTGGTGTACACGTTACAAACTATGAAAAATTTCACCCAGTGACATGTCTCCGGGTTTGTGTAAATGCAAACAGCCAGCAGACTCGGAGCTAGTGTACTATTTGCAAGAGGAGGCAATTGATATTAGTGATGACCCGCTGGCTTGAAGGCGGAAAAATGAGGCAAGATATTCTCTCTTGGTCCCTCAAGACTTTGCTACCAGTACACCATCAGATGCTTTTTCAGTGCGACTGGATACATTATAAACCCAAAAAAGTTTCTCACTTGTTGTTTCATAGATGGAGCTGCTACAATAAACACGCACATAGGCGCCAATCCCATAAGTGCTCCGGGACTCGGCTCAAGCACCCACCGAAATGAACAAGCACATATGCTCAATTGCTTCACATTTCTTTGCATCTAAAACCACTCAGAAAATGTGACCGCGCCACCTTCCGCCTCTTCAAAGCATTTGAGTGGTCCATAGCCTATGCATTGCTTGACGTTGTGACGAGCACCCACCGGCAGAAAAAGAAATCAGTGCCTGATATGTTTGTTAAGAAACGTATATCTGATCTTCATTTACATTTTTATATTTCAAAATATATACGCATTAGGGATGCTACGACCAATCTGCCGGAGATCGGTATCGGACGATAACGGGATTAAATGAATCTATAATCACTAAATTTGCCGAACTCATGAATTGATCTTTCTGTTTACTTTTGTACATAGGGCTCCTGATTTCGAATGCAGTCAGAGAGCATTTCACACAGTCTAAGCATTTTTACAACCCGTTGCTCATGTGCGACATGCAAATTTGGATTTCTCTCTTTCCCTTTACAGAGATATGTGTATTTTCTATGAGTATCGGTTAGGGCTGTGCTGATTAATCGTGCAAATGCGCGTTTTCTCAATGAATGAATTTGAAGGAATTACGGTGAAATGCCGCCACATCCAAAAGCCAGAGGGCGCTCTCGTGTAGAAACGCAATTTGTGCCACAGAAGAAGTAGCATACCAAACACTATTCCAGGAAATGTCTAAAGGAATATTTATATCGCTGTTCTTCAGATTGTTTCAGGTATTTTTGAATTATTGTGTTTGGCGAGTGTTGCTTTTTTAAATGCACATTATAAACGACTCAAACTCATAGTGATTTTAGATTGATAAGGACTTCCTACTGATCACAGAGCCGTAGTACACGCACAAGCTGTGCCTGAAACACAGAATCGGAGCCTTGCGATACACTATCGATTTCAAGCAGGTCTTTTTAATGGGAAACGCAATGTATCGGCACAGCCCTAGTATCGGTATTGGTATCAGCCGATCACGAAGACAACAAATTGGTAATCGGTATCGGCTGCAAAAATCCTGATTGGAGCATCCCTAGTATGCATTATATATAAAACCTATATGCATCACTGTGCGCATGCACATATGCGCAACATGCATGCATGCCCCCCCACACACATTCAATAACTACCGCACCACCACTGTGAATTGGTGCATTACCGTTGTGGTGGCAGTGCCCTAGTCGCTATAAGACGATATATCGGTGCATCCTTAATATTTACATGTGGTGTCATTGTCATGTCAAGTAAAAAATAACTACTTTAATTTTTTGATACATGGGATAAGTATATTTATCTTCAGACCATCGGTGCTGTACAGAAGTCAATGTGGCTCAAAAAATTCATTCTTTTGTGCTCCAAGTTGTTGTTTTTTTACACAAGAATGATGTGATAGCCTATAGCCTGCTGCATTCTCTCTGAACATTTGATCTATCCTGGCAGTGTGGTAATGGAGGAGAATACTGGAGTGTGCTATCTGTTAGATGGTTGGTGAGAAAGTGTGCTTTGATTTAGTTTAGTGTCTCAGATCTTATTTTGCTTTTGTGTTTGCCTGTTTTCTACCCAGTTTGCAGATTACAAGAGCAGATTATTTGTTGATGAGAGATGACATATAAATGTACACTATAAAGGCAGTCAGATAACCTTTTTGTTGTAGCATCTGCTTTTATTAACGCAATCAACTAGAATATATTAGATTACACCAAGAAGTACATACTTTGACGTTACCGCTTTTTACAATGTATATCATTTCTCATCTCATGTAGAAATACACTTTTTAAGACCAACTATCCATCAGCCTCAAGCGGCATTTCCTGCAATCATCAGAGAGTTCATCTTTTGTTGTGTAGCCAGAAGCGCACAAGAGAAACTTTAGTTACAAAGCACATGATAAAAAAAAAGTTGTTTCCCAAGTCTGTAGCCCTGTCGACTCAGAAGAGAAGAGTATCTATCTAGCAGCTGGAGACAGAACTGTGTGAAGTTCTGCAGGCGGTCGATGGGAGATTGATACGAACAGCAGAGATGGTGAAATATCAACTCTTGCACGCCCAGTCAATGTGTAGGAGAAACAGAGAGAGAAAGATTGCACTTAAACAATGTGTGTTTGCATGTGTGTATAGATCTGTGTAGTGGCTTCTTCTTTTCAGGGTTAATTACTCAAAATTGTGAAATTGAAATTTATTTGCTATAAATAATACAGTAACTCTAAATGACATCACTGAGCAATGATGTTCTGATCAAGAGCATCGTTGTTTAAGTTCTAACAGCATACAGATCACAGATTTTAGACTTGAAAAAGAATGCATGTATTTTAATGGCTTTGTAAAAAGAATATTGCTTAAATGTAGTGTACAATAAAGAGCAAAGGTTTTATAAACTAGCACTTAACAGAAATTGTTTGTCTGCCCTTTTGTTTATTTATAGCCCATTTTGTTTTATTTGTTCATGCTGCTACTTTACTGCACCTTTTCAAGAGCTGTCTGTAAGAAAAGATTTCCATCAAGCAATTTGTCACTGTCTTTGGCCCTTCTTCACTCATTCTATTACTTGTCTCTCTCTGTCCTAGCATTCCCCAATAAAAAGAGATGAATGTATCTCATTCGTCTCTGTTGTATGGTTATTCCCATAATTCAGAGCACAGATAGAGCTGTTATGGGTGAGTGAGTCATACCATAGTTGAGGGTTGATGAATATTCATAAAGACATCAAAAGCCATCTTAGCCAGCCAGCAGGGACTGCTCATAATTCTTATTGTTTTGAAGTGTAAAAATTTTTGAATTTGTTGAATAACTATAAAGTAGAAGAATATTTAATTAGCTAAATAAGCTAAAGTCCATCTTATTTTTTCCCTACTTTAGTAACTAATTCACTGACTTCGACTAATAAAGATAATTCTAACATTTAGCATTCAAATTTAGAAAATTTTAAAATATTTTTAAGATATAGTTTTGACAGTATGTGTAGTATGTAGTAGGGCTGGGTATTGTTAGGAATTTCGCGATTCGATTTCGATTCTTGAGGCTTCGGTTCGATTCGATATTGATTTGCTTTCTTCGATATCGCTGAACGCTCTCACTAGATTGTTGCCCACAGCGCCGCCACTGGCCATGGGGCCGAATCGATTCAGAGGATTTGATGAAATCGATATTGAATTGAGAAACAAATAATTGCAATGCATTGATGAATCGATATTTTTACCCAGCCCTAGTATGTAGGTTTGCATTGAAGTTTACCAAATATGTAAGGTTTTGGTTGAGTAATACAGTGTTCAGAGTAGCTTTTATGTCACTTAAGCCATGCTTTTACGTAAAACAGTGTTGGGCAATATGCCCCATTTTGAGATCGTCCTATCGTCAGCCTGTAAGATTGACGATACACCATGGTATTGGGGGGCGGGGCAGTAGTTTACTCATTTATTTATTTGTTAATTTTTTACTCATTTATAACAAGTCACTTGATTGGTGGATAAAAAGATGCAAGGGCAACACTGTCATGACCACAATCTTCTTTAAACTGATGTCATTAATCCGAGCACGTTAAAACTCAGGAGCTCTAAAATTTCCTGCGTGCCATTTTCTGGTTTTAACCCTCTGCGTGCTAACAACCTTTCCAGTGCAAGGAAATGTCAGAGCCGTGCGTATTACGAGCTCATGTGCAAGGAAGAGTGCGGTCATGCACATTACAAGTTCAGGTGCTAGAAGGAGTCTAGGGCTGCAGCTATCGATTCGTTTTGTAATCGATTAATCAGATATTTTTTTGTGTGTGTGTTTTTAAACAACCAAAACAAATAATGCATAATAAAAATGATGCGGCTGTACAATGATCAAGCATTTGGCTTTTATTTCTAAAAAAAAAAAACAGAGGTATTAATTCCAACTCCAACATTTGGCTCCAAAACTAAGCCTATTTATTGCAGTTTTTACCCATTTAGTGTTTATAAGTGCCAGTGCCAACAATTAAGTAATTTAATTTATTAATATGCACAACAGGTTTCATGCTGTAATCTAGCCCTGACATCAAAGTAAATATCTGTTTTATGCAGATTTTTACACTTGCAGCATTTACTATTAGTCTCTTAACAAATAATATATAATTTCTGGGGTGAGCCTATTTGGTGTGGTAATCTAGCAACCTGTGTGTGTGTGTGTGTGTGTGCAAGCGTGCTGTGTGTGAGGAAGAGTGACGCCCCAGTCAGACCAGTTGCTTCATTGTAGTTTGGTACGGCAGAAATCTTTAATTTCAAACATACATTCATATTCAATAGAACACTGCATTTGGCTTGCATCACTTGCATTGCGGTGCATTTTAGGTGAAGCATTCGTTCGAATAATCACGTCACAACATCAGGTCCCGGTGTATACAGTGAATGCAAGCTAAAATTATTGTTGCGTGGCTACATGAAAGTTTAAGCATATGTGATGCATTGGCGACTGCTCTGACTGGCACGAGAGAGAGAAAAAAATGAGGAAACAATTCATAAAACCTCTTTGTGCTAATCAGGAATGAGTCAAAGGTAAAGTAAAAATAAAAAATAGTGCTGGGCAAAGATTAATCGTGATTTATCGTATACAAAATAAAAGTTTTTTTGTATAATATATGTGTGTGTAATTATGATGTATATTTAAACACACTCACATACATATATTCATTTCTGAATTTTTTATTTATATATAACTTTTTTAAATGTATGTATCATATAGAATATATATCGGGGTCCGCACGTAATTTCCGGTAAACTCTGCTAAGAATAAATAACAACAAAGTTCTTTAAACGTAGTTTATTTATATAACAAGCAAAAAACGACACATAGATTACCTAGGAAACCAAAACATTTGTTATTTTCATTTGTTCAAGAGATCAGTTTAGCAACTAGTCAGACCATTAAAAAAACGAAACCGGAAGTAAGGTTCGGATCCAGACGTGTATCACGTGCGTCCGATAAAACCGTCTATATATACATGTAAATGTTTCTTAAATACATACATGAATGTGTGTGTATTTAAATATTATATACATAATAATTACAAACACACTCATATATAATGCAAAAAAATCACTTTTATTTTGTATGCGATTAATCGCGATTAATCTTTGCTCAGCACTAATAAAAAATAAAGCATTTAGATTTTATTATCACTGCATAGGGTTATAAAATAACTGTAAATACCCTCCCCACAAAAATTGGTGATAAATAGCATGTCAACATGGTTCTACACAGGTGCTACATTATGTGCAATATAGCACTTAAAAGGTTCCCCTTTGATGACGAGCCAGTGAGACACTTTTAGTGCTATTTAGAATCAAAAAAGCCTGATTATGAACTCGAGTATTTAAAGAATATCTGAAGACAAACATGCTGAGTTCATAATCGGCTTTTTGACTTTTTTGGAAAGTGTACACTCAAAAATGATCCTCAGAATTTCTTGTAATCTAATTGCATTACCGTAGTACATCAGCAATGACAATGGCAGTTTTTTGGTCCCCTGTCAAATGATGTTGTCTATCTTTACTAGGCAGTCAGCTCTCAGCTCTGCCAAAGCGCGGATAAGAAAAACTACAGCAGCACTTCAAAAAGTCTATTTGAAAGTTATGAGTTTAAGGGTATACAGCATATTAAGTTTACTGTAAGGGTTTACAGCATATAATATAGTAGTGTTCAAAATCTTTTATGTATTACTTTAAAAATCACTGGAATATAATAAAAACGTTTGTTGTTTTGCTTCACACAAATTTACATAGAAAAAAGAATGAAGGTTCTCTCATCTAAATTTCAACTAAGTACTGTAGAGATTCTGATGGATGTGTCATCAGTTTTGCTATGTAGTGTTAACACGTGCATAATTGTGTGTTGATTGTATTCAGCTTGTGATTGCTTGAGTTAGGGGTGTGCAGGATATATCATTGTTGTTGTTTTAATGATTTGCAAAATTATATTATCGAGTATATAACTTGCTTTTCAAAAATCAGCCTTCAGTGCCCACAAATTGAATTTGTATGTGCTTTCAGAGCATGATGTGGCACCACGTTTGATTGCGGCGTTTGTATGGCTTGTAAAAATCAACGTCATATTAATTTAATACTTTAGCCGATTGCGCTATTTGCAAATTTCTATTAGGCTGTTTACACTTGGCACTAACATGTGTTTTCGTCGATCGGATCACAAGTGGATGACGTTAATGCCAGGTGTAAACAGTGTTCAAAACGTTTTGAGCTCGTCCACTTTCGACCACTTTCAACCACATCCAAAGGTGGTCGAAACCACTTTCGATCGGATCGCTTTGGAGTTGCGGAACGCACATGTGGTTGAATGCGTTCGAACAGCCACACGCGACCGCCTTCTCTCCGCCCATTTATCTAATCTGAGGTATTAAACACAAGTTTTACGTCTTTTTTTGACTTCTGGCATTAACATTCGGTGAACAGCGCTATTTTTAGCCTTTCATTGATAAAACTAAGCGGCTGATCTCCGTAGTTTCGTTTTGAAAGCGTGTGAAAGTTGCGCGATCCTATTTCATCAATTGCGCTGAAAATTCAAAGAAAGCTCTTACATACTCATGTACAAAACACTGTGCAGCATGTTTACTTGCTAAACAAGCAGTGCACTGCGACATAATATTAGTTTGCGTCCATATAAACTCATCATTACTCCCGCTCGGGTTTGAATGACAGCAGAGAGACTCGCCCACCGTCTCACAGACCACCCCCTCATAGTATTCCGCACAGAAGCGGTCGAAAGTGGACAAAAGAGACGGATTTAAATACCAGGTGTAAACGTAATGTGTCTCTCTCGTCCACTTGTGATCCGATCAATGAAAACACATCTTAATACCAAGTGTAAACAGCCCCTATGTCGTGAGTATAAGGAAACACACACACATAGAGAACAGCAACAGATAAAGAGAAGTTACTTGAAAAGTTATTTGCTGTTTTTCTGATGAATACAATCAGTTCAAAAGTATATTTTCAAATGCACTACAAGATCACCAATATGAAATATGTACAATATACTATTGTAAACATAACAGTGTGAAATGACTGAAGGGGAACTCGCTATATTAAAGCAATAAGCCATTATGTAAAGCTGTGCATCACTTCTTATGCCGTCAGAGCTTGCAAAATTTCAAAATCCTTGGTAGCCCTTCGGTCAGGTACTTTTTAATTTTTTATAGCCCAAAATGACTGGTTATAAAAAAATAAGTTTGGTTCTGGTTGGTTGTCAGTTTAGGTCATGGGTCGGTAGGGATTTTATTTTATTTTTTTTCCAGTGGCAGCAGCAAGGGATAGGTATTTAAATTGAATAGAGGATATATTTGAGGTGACTGGCTATACTGCGTGTTTGTCTCACGCAGCGCAGAGCCACGTCTCCACGGATTATCTCTTTTTAATGGTGTGCGTGTGTGTGTGTGAGAGAGAGAGAGAGAGCGAGAGAGAGAGCGAGCGAGAGAGAGAGAGCAGGAACAGTAAATGCAGCTGAACGAATACACCGCGTGTTTTAAAGTAAAAAAATAAATAACGAAACGCAATATGTGAAGGCCGGTGTTGAATCTGTCTAACTAGAATTAGTCTAACTTATGTGTGGGAAACACTGTATGATATGAAAAATTTCTTACGTGAGCCTGTGGCTAAAATATAAAAGTGGAACTCTTTAAAGGTCACATATGGTCAAAAGTGAAATTTTCTGGCTTTTTTCATGATAACTGAGGTCTAGGGGCTATGTATGTACCATATAAGTTTCAAAACAGTCATTTAAGAGTCAAATTCAGCCTGCTTGAAGTAGCTCTGAGTTAAAACGGTTCGTTTGTACTTCCGTGAATTTGCTACGTCACCGTGAGACAGTCGCCGCCTTCAGTCTCCACCCCGAGCACTGTCCACCGTCAACTGCCCCACCCCCTTGTTGCTAAACAAACTCCGAAGTTATATCACACCATGTGAGAAAATGCTGTTCAATTGATGGATGTCAGGAAACTAAATAATTGCAAAGGCTTCTGAAAACATTAATATACGAGAACAATGGCTAATATTCATTTAATTAGAAAATTCCTCAACAATTAGTTCAACTTTAGCCGTCTGATCTAAACATTTCACAAGTGACTGCTTCAGTGTGGCAGTTCAATGCTGGTTTCTCCAGGAATCTACTCATCAAAGATGTTGCAGTACTTACTTTGTTGGATCCGACCTTAAATCCACAACCCGTAAGTAAACACATAGTGAGCAGGGCTGCACGACAACTTGCATGCGATTGTCACGCGAATCGCGTCGTTAGTAGTTAAGCGGCATCACCTGCTCTCAGAACCGGCTGCCGGTTGCCGCTTCTGAAAGCAGCTGATGGTGATTTACTACTAATCAATGAACTGGCTTTACTGAAGAGATGTACGAGACAATCGCGTGCGAATTATCAGCAGTCCTAACTTTTAAAATACATTATGGAGCCAGAGAAAACTGAAATGATATATTGTAAACAATTATGCAACGCTAACGTGTTTGCTAACTAGATGCTAAAGTGTTGTTTTGTAACGTTAAAGTCTTTGGTAGTCACCGGTTTTGATAGAATATCTGTTGGAAATCAGACGTTGTTTGTATTGTTAAGTTACAGACACAAGCCCTTTTGGTGTCTGTTTGTTTATTGAGTTAAACATGGTAAGGTTAAAATCTCTTGGTCTCTGTGTCTATTGGTTTACTAACCTAACATTTAGTGTCCAGAAACTAACACTGTGTAATTCCATGGGTAACTTTATTTCAACTGCGTATTTCACTCATAAAATAACAGGCCTATCAGAAGAGAGGCTCATGAATATTACTTATTACATGCCAAAACGACCTGTTTTTAGCAGAGCTCCTGAAAGAGGAGCTGTAAAAAATATATAGAGATTGTTTTTGGTACTTAAACAGCAAATATATATTCTTAAGGACCTCATAACCTAAAATAAAACTGTAGAAAGCCTAAAAATATGTGACCTTTAACAATTGCGTATTGTTTATCATTTCGCAATACTTTTAAGAAAACTACAATTAAAAAATTATATTCAACCTGCCAAAGTGGCTAGTGGGATTGGCTGTCTTACCCGCAACGGCCAAAATCTACCCGCATTTGGCGGGTGTTCATGTCAAGCCCTGGTCATAATACCATAAATTCAAATATTATAATTCACTTACTGTCCGCAAAAATGAGCCTTGGTTTGTGCTCTCTGGAAGAGAAAAGCCGACTTGCATATAGTTGTTCAGCTCGTCTTTTTTGGTCTGTAAGTTACAACTTTTGGCGGGGGCAAAAGATTATGTTGCTGTGCACGAAACAGCATCTCGAATGCACACCAAAAATTACCAGTGCTTTTGTAAGTGACGACAACGATGTGTGAACGATTGTCTTAACGACCGTATAGCTGCCTTGTTTTTAGCATCGCTGAAGGACGTTGCATCGCGTGCTTTACAAAAACGGTGCTGTACTTAAAGGTAAATTATAGTTCGCCTCAAAGTTTTTTTATTTGTGTATTTATTTAATGTGTATTATTTCTTTCCCAATCTCATAAAATAAATTTGGGTCACACATAAATTGGCAGGGTCGGTCGGAAACCGGAACCAAACAAAAAAAGTTTTTATGCCCTATATTAGGGATGGGACGATTACCGGTTTCACGATTAACCATGATAAAATGTCCTGACGGTTAGTATTATCGCTTAAAATGTAATTATCATTACAACCGTGTTTGATTACCGTGATTTTGAAAACTCGCGGTAAATCCTGTCCAGCCAGAATCAGCTTGACGCAGGCGCTCGCATGCAACATTAGTTTTTGTGCGAGAAGGCGTGGCGGATGCAGTAACAGGTGCACTGTGTTTTAATGCGTTGCTTATGTGTGCATTTGATGTTCTTATGTAAGCTACTGTTCATTAAAACAGGTTAATACATCTCAGGGCTTCATGTTAATGTTCATTTAATGCAGGGGTGTCCAATACAACCAGTCGATCGCAAATGCAATGCCGGTAGATCGCCTATAAGTTAATAACTTTGTAAGCTGCTCCACGCCTCCACGAGCTTCGGAAAGCAAAGCGCCAAATTGGCATTATGGTCTTAGAAGTCTTTTTTAATGTTGTTGCGCATTTCTTCTCAAGTGTGTTTTTATAAATCTTATGCCTGCCCGCTGCAGCGGAGTCGTCTAACTTCCAAAATTTGGATGCACATACATGCTGGAGTTGATCCACACGGTAGCAGCCAGCCGTATGTGCGCGCGATCGATCGACCAACCGAACGAGAGAGAGATGCTTCTGATCAGTTTATTTCATCAAAACCGCATCTCCGCTATTCCGCTATAAGGACTCAGCATGTACTCAAGGATTTTTTTTAACTCCTCAAAAAGAATGGAGTAATGATGACAGCCCTAAATTCAACGTAGAGATAGTCCTCCTAACACACATTTAAAGTGTTATTAAAAAATGTAACAGTGTATTGTTAAAAAAATGTTTTTTAGCGGGTAGGTCTTGTCAGCTTTATCATTTTAAAAGTAGATTGCCACACAAAAAAAGGCTGGACACCCCTGATTTAATGTTTATGGTTTAAAAAGTGCATATAGCTGCTAATTGTATTTGTTGTTTGCTGATTTTCAAAAATAAAACTTGTTAAAACGTTTTCAGTGTGTGTATCAGTTCTTTTTGAACATTTCCATCTCAATTTAAGAAAACCATGATAATATTGATAACCGTGATAACTTTGGTCACTATAATCATGATATGAAATTTTCAACCGTCCCATCCCTACCCTATTTGTACCCTAAATAAAAAACTAACTTTATTTTCAATGTAGAATATTGATAAATTGATGCAATCCAACTGTTCCTGCCCATTTTCACACTTGGATCTAGGGCTGTGCCGATTAATCGTGCAAATGCGCGTTCTCTCAATGAATGAATTTTAATGACTTACATTGAAACGCCACCACATTCAAAAGCCAGAGGGCGCTCTCATGCAGAAACGGCATTTGTGCCACAGAAGAAGTACCATTAAAAACGCTATTCCAGGAAATGTCTAGACTCTAGAGCAGGGATGGGCAACTTTGATAATGACGAGGGCCAGCATATTGCTCCTTTATACCAAGGGGGCCATAAACACACGCAAAAATTAAATCATTCTTAATTTTCTTTATTAAGAAACCACAATATACAATGAACTGGTCTTTAAAGATTTTAACTATAAAACTTAGCAGTTATGCTAATTCTATATCATAACTTTATTATCAATGGACAAAGCATGTCAGATAAAACTTCTTAACTGCATTGCTTTAACATCTGTAACAAGCAAGGGACTTTTATATTAGTATAGAGGAGTTTCTCATCCAGACCTTAAAGAACAAAATTATTTAAAATAAATAATACATAAATTCAAAACAAAATATATAAAAAAATCTTTATTACAATACAATGTATTTTACCTTTCAAATCTGAGAGCAATTCTGGCCCGAGTCCGACCCGTCACCCAAACCAGTGGCAACGAGTTGTTTTTAACCCGACTGGACCCAAATGTAAACTTACGTGTGTGCAGTCTGCAGCCCGGTGGCCCTGCAAGCAATTTGGCGAGCTGCTCCATTTGTTTATATGACAAACAGGTAACAGCCAAAACGTACATTTAAAATGATCTGACCTGTCTGTCTCAATGAAAATTTACCTATCGCCAACCACACAATGTCCAAGCGCTCTTGGCAAACAGAGGAGAGGTTTGAAAAGGACATTAAACGGATAGTTGAGGGCTTCTCGAGTGCGTTCGACAAAAACACATTCATTTTAAATAACACGAGACCCGATTATTGTACCCGACCCGTGTCCGAGGCACACGTGAAACTTTTAGACCCGATCCTGATCGCGTCTCGGATCGGACCTCGGGTTTTCGGACCCGTGGCCGTGAAGACCTCTTCTTCACATAAGCCCAAACACAGGACTATGCTTACTGTGACGATACGCGGGACCTAGCGCCCCCTCCTGGTTGGGAGGTTTTACGTCCTAATACAAAAATCATCATTTTAAAAGTATTTGATTAAGTATAATATGGTCCAGTATTAAAATTTACCCCGGGCCGTGTGCGGTCCTCGGGCTGCCAGTTGCCCATCCCTGCTCTAGAGGTATATTTACAGCTGGAAAAATAAGTATTTGACACATCAGCATTTTTATCAGTAAGGTGATTTCTAATTGGGCTATTGACAAAATTTCCACCAGATGTAGCCATCATGCCAAATATTGAATTCATACAAAGAAATCAGAACATTTAAGTATAGAAGTTAAGTCATTATAAATTAAGTGAAGTGACACAGGGAATTAGTATTGAACACATGAAGATAACGAGGTGCAAAATGGCATAGAAAGCAAGGAGATCACCTGAAATCTGTCAGTATTGAGAGAGAAACCCTGCCAATAAACCTTGATAAAAATGCTGATAAGTCAAATACATATTTTCCCCGCTGTATATCGCTGTTCTTCAAATTGTTTCAGTTATTTTCATGATAAAAAATAATATTTTTAATGATTGTGTTTGACGAGTGTCGCTTTTTGAAATGCACATTATAAATGACTCAAACTCATAGTGATTTTAGATTGATAAGGACTTCCAACTGATCACATAGCCTGTCGCACATGTGCAACAGAATCGGAGCCTTGCGATTCAGAATCGATTTCAGACATGTATTTTTAATGGAGAACCCAATGTATCATTACAGCCCTACTTGGATCTAATAACTTTTAAATAGTGATTCAATGGATCATAAGACTCACAGATTGTATAATTTTTCCAATAAAAAAAAAAAAAATAGGGGCTACTGTCGCTTTAAGAGCGAGTTCTGCACGGAGCCACATAGCCTAATATCACAAATCTAATTTCTTTCTCTATTGACATTGATAATTGTTTTGTACAAGAATACATGGCGAGATTGCTTTGTGTATATGTGTTTTGGTAAAGACACGAGAGAGAACTTAATTTTTTGTTCGCATGCTACTCTCTGTGTGCCAGCTTCTGGACGTAGCTTGCCAGTACAGAAATACTTAATCCATACCTCTAATATTAGGGCTATATTTTGTCTTAGCAATCCTTGACAATGATATTTGATTTACCCTGAGCTACAACAAATTGCACTTCTCTACTATTTGTTCTTGTCTGGGATTTTTGATATAACTGTCAGCAAGGTCGCAATTCTCTTCACTGTGCATCTAAATCACGTTTAAGCTTGCTGTGGGACATTTCACTTGTTACGTGACGATAGTAATGACCGACAAGACAACGTTTGAGGAAAATTCTCAACAACTCAAAATTCTACACACTTTTTTCTAATGGTATTTTTTACCAATTGTGTGGATTCGAAACAGTCTGAGAGACAGATGAAGAGTATGAGGAAGAACAGGACACCAGAGACGATGCCATTGGCAAAATTTGCAGTTGGATTGCTAACTTTTTACAAAATACATATGCTGCTTACAGTAATATTGGAAATGTACTATTACTTGCAGTACTTACAGTAAAGTATTCATTATATTCACTTAACTAAACTTGTGATTACAGTAATACAGATTTTTAACAGTATTTGTCAAGTGAGAAAAATTTGTCAGGTTTTGAGAAAATTAGTAATGGTTTCAAAAAATGTGTTTTAGCAATTCAGAAAACTGTAATATGTTGTAGGAGGGAGCTAGAACAAAAAACATTTTTCACAAACACATTTTTGAAGGATACAAAATATTTTCCGTTATCAGCAAAATCATAGGTATTATCCAGTTTTTGCCAATATTGCACACCCCTAGCTTGAGTCATTTATTATGTGTGTTGGTGTTTTCTGAATGAGAACATGGTTAAACCTGTGCAAAATGAAGGCATTTTTGTATAGAGTTTTGCAAAAGTCATTGAAAATATTGGACCTTGTGTGAAAGCAAGTGGAATGTGTTAAGAGTTATGAGAAATGTGTTTATGTTTTTAAAACTGAATTATTGGTTAGGGAAGTTAAGCCAACTGAATCCATTTTAGGGCCCTATTTTAACGATCTAAGCACATAGTCTAAAGAGCAGGGCGCAACTGCACTTAAAAGTGGAGTGCACGATTTCTGAAAAACGCTTTGGAGAGGGTGTGGTGCGGGTCTGTCAAAAGAAGGTCCATATTTTATTGGCTTAGGGCAGGCCTCTAGAGTGCGACCTAATTTCTCAATGGTGCGACTTAAAAAAATATCAGGTCGCACTGGTTCGAGGGAAAAAGCCATGGTCCAGATCTACGTGTGTGTACATTTAAAAATGCGTGTGCGCTCCAGTCAGAGAGAGAGAGAGAGAGAGAGAGAGAGAGAGAGAGAGAGAGAGGTGAGTCCGTCAGATAAACAGAGTGGATGTAGCCGCGGATGATAAGAGAAGAGGAAAAGAACGATTGATAACTTTTTCATTAAGAATGTTAAGTTAATGCCTGATCCGTCCGAAGATCATAACCAATGCTCTGACACCAGACTCCCGTCACATCAGGTCCGAACCCGAAGGTGGAATTAGGTAATGAGCCTCTTACAATCGAGTCAGAGCCACAGCAATGTTGCGTGCCGTGCGCCAAATTTATCGCATCGATACCGTATTTAGAATCGAAAAGTAAGAATTACATGCGGTTCCGGTTCCTTTTAAAAACAGAACCGGTTCTAAATAAGTTCCCGACTCGGTTCCCAACCCTAGTTATTTGTGTAATTAAGTCTTTGGTTCTCTTAAAAGTCATTGTTTCAGTCATCGAGTAATAAGGAAAATAGGCCGATAAAGAATGATGCATGATCACTGTAGAGGTTTTTATCAGAATAATTTACAAAAATACTTTATATTTGTAACAAACAAGAGAAAAGAATTTACAAACTGGTGTAGAGCCTTTTCAGCACTGGGACAGCGCCGTGCTTTAAAAATATTACTATAGTTTTCATCTCACCCTATCCACAGAGGTACAAAGTCATCAAATACAATAAATCCGTGGGGTAGCATTTAAGAACATTTCAAATTAAATGCAATATTTGCACTTTTTTCAAAGCAAAAAATCTGCTTACCCAGCTACAGGTGAAGCAGCCCTTTAAAGTCCTGTAATCTGTCCTCATTTATGGCCAAGAGACACAATAACAATCTTTTACATTTTAATCCTTTAATTTTGTTTGCTGCTGCACGTCCATGTGTACATGCGTTGTTGTCCCATTTATAGGCGCATATTACGAACTTGCTCTTTAAAGGCGGAGTGCACAATGTTTGAAAGCCAATGTTGACATTTGAAATCACCTACACATACACGCCCCTATCCCAATAGAATCTGGACCTTCTTTTGATAGACACGCCCCTTACTGCTGATTGCCTACAAGATTGGCTCCCTTTTCCAAAGCATTTTTCAAACGTTGTGCACTCCGCCTTTAAATAACAAAAAAGATATTGCGGCATTGCCTTTAGACTTTAGACCAGGTTTTAGTTGTTCAATGGTGTAGTTTATTTTTGTTGCTTTAAAATAGCAACGCGCTAATAGTTTGCCTGAACACACCTCGTTTTCAGACCAGCACACCCATGGGTGCAGAAATTGGTGCAAATGCATTTGTTATTTAAACAACGTTTATGATAACTGCGTCGGGCTTAAACTAGCAGAAAACACTTACGTCGTGCTTTGCGCTGCATTGCGCCAGGTGTATGATAGCACCCATAGTGTGTTAGCAATAGAGAAAAACTGTAAAAAGTCAGAATGCATGAAATAGCTTTAGACCCCCCCCCCCCCCCCCTTAAGTAAACATTATACATAACTACATAATGTAAATGTGTGTAGTGATTGTCAGCCTAAGCAGTTTGCTCAGCTAGAAATGTATTTTCAGTAATAGAGTTTGTAATAAGAAAGGTTTTTTGCATAACATTTTGAAAATGAGACTTTACATTGGTTTCATGAGGTTTTTGGGTGTTGCCAAACCCATTCGAGCAGGCTTTTTGCAGTCTGTCACATAATATTCTCTGCTCTAACTGTGCTTGCCTCAGGAATGTCCTTAAGAGTGCATGAAATTTCATCATAACCATCTCCACAGATTTAATTCAAATCAGCAGGCAATTCAGTTCATTTAAGAAAATCTGCTTATAATTCTTGTAGTGGAATTGAATAGCGTTTCGATTCATCTTCTAACTCTGCAGAATTTCCACAAAGCCAGTATCGATTCTTTTTGATGCTCGACAATCACAACACTGAATCAACATTTATCTAAGTCGCCTTTTCCTGGAGGGAGAGCCCCTTTCTCCGTGTATTCACCCTCAAATGAAATGACAGATTTGGTGAGAAACTGGTCACAGCCATAGCACACTATATCCTTTCCTTTTCCAGCTTCGGAAAAGTTTTAGTCAAGAATTTATAACGAGATGTTTTCATGACATGCTCCTCAGGCTAGCTAGAACGCATCCTGTTCTGCTCATTTCTACACGTCCATTTTCGGTTTTAGATGCAGTGGCACTGCGCCCTGTCTGAAGCGCGTTGGGGTGCCATTTGTCTTCTGTGACGAATTTGTGTATCCAAAGCTTGTTATTTAGACAAAACACACACACATATACACACACATGGTGGATATGTAGTAAGTTAACAATGTGAAGTATGGGTTATTACAGGGCACTGTTCTGGCATTGTAGAGGAGTTCCTTGCAGGAGATGGCTAAATAATTACTCCCCTACTGTTTCTGTTCTCTGCACAGCACCTTCGCTCTTTCTCTTTGTCCTTTTACAATCCCCTGCTTGGTATTTTTTCTCTTCATTCTGCTGTACCTAATTTTTATCTTACATTATGAAACTGGATTTTTTTAGCCCTTTCTAAACAGTTTTCATCAGCTTGTTGCAACTAGAGAATAGGGTGGTGAAAATCTTTATTGATTTAGATTTTTTTTACGCTGTTCAATATATTAAGTTATGTGTATTGGCTTAAAAATTGCTAAGAAGTTTGAGTTATTTTAATCACAGATATTGAATTAGAGCCCGACCGATAAAGGATTTTGAAGGCCGATACAAATGTTTGTTGGGTTTAAAATCCGATATTCCGATATATCGGCCAATATTTTATTTATTTATTTATTTCAGAAACGCGCAACAAAACATTAACAGATTTCCCTAACATTAGTTATTTGTAGTTATTTATGGGTTTTAACTAAAATAATATGATACTAGGTAATTCCGCTTCACTCTCGGCTTATTTAACTGTAAACCCGGATAAGTTCTACTAACTCAAAAAAAATTGAGGCAACTGATTGCCGCTATTTTCTTAAGTTTGCAAACTTTAAAGTTTTGAGTACTGACAACTTCAATTCAAATCAAAAAATTTGATTTATCTAAACTTAGTTTAAGTCTGATATTAAATTAAATTATATACTTTATGTAACTTAAATTGTAGTAGTAATGTTACTTAAATATTTTGAGGCAACTGATTGCCTTGTTTTTTATAAGTTTCCTGTACTCAAATAGTTACATTTTACAACTTAACAGTACACTGTAAAACATGGCAAGTTCAGAGTACTCAAAATATTTAAGTAAACCAACTACAATTTAATTTTTGTTCGCAAATCACAGAAACAAATCATGTGATTTATGGAAATGTAATACCAGTGAAAGTGTGTTGAGACTGAGCTCAGTGCTGACTTTCAAATAGTTATTGTTTATGATAAAACAATACATTATTGACTTACAGCCAAGCACAGGCACTACACTTCTGAACAATGGTAAGCACTAAAATAAAAAATAGCAAACTCTTCTAAATCTCCAACATAAATAAATGTTTAACACTACTGAGTCTTTTTCTTTAACTCTTTCCCCGCCATTGACGAGATATCTCATCAATCAAGAGAAAACGCTTCCCCGCCAATGACGAGTATTTCCGTCTTTCCGCAATACCGCTATTATCCTTCCGCAACTTTTTAAAACCGGAAGTATTGCCCTATGGCAAGCTGCTGCATGTCCGTGTCTGTTTTAAAGATCGCTCTGAATGGGATGTCTATGAAAAGTCCGTCACAAAAATGGAATTATCTCTGCTTTTTGCTCAAAATGTGGTGTTTTTGCAGAAACGTACCCAATTTAAAAGCTGATTACAAAAGAACTACTGAAGGTAGGATGAAACGTTTTTTTTTTTTTTTTTGAAAGCAGAGGGTCTGTTCTTTCATTTGGTATATTGTGTGTTTATATATTTGAAGAAGACATTTTCTGGAAGGCATTAAAGTTTTGTGAAAATCATGAAACACGCTGGCGCTGGCTGGCAACTTTTTTAAAAAACGCTGGCGGTAAAAGAGTTAATAAAAACCACATAAAATATCACTTAATTTCAAAAAATGCTGTCGTATTGCGGGCTCATGCAAAGCATGCTGGGAACTGGAACTTCCTCAACCAATCGTGTTAATTTAACCTTAAACTGAAGTAAATTCGCAGTGCCAGACTCTTTCCTACCTTACCTGGCAAATTGAACTCATCACAACCACCAAAAGTTTGTAATTATTTGCATCCAAGAGCAAATTAATCCATTTGAAACACGTCTGAGTGTCCGTTCAACGAAGACGTCACTTTTTTGTATAATCCGCCACTAGAGGGCGATCTATTTTTTAAGTTTCCTAAACTCTTTAACTTTAGTGTAGTTGTAAAAACTCAAAAAAATATTTACTGTTAACTTAAATCTATGATAGATGTTGAATGAACTCAAAAATAATAGTAAGCTAAACTTTTTGGCACATTTTGAGTACCAGGTACTTTCCATTATAAGTTAGTTATAGTGTTTGGGTTTACAGTGCAGCAGCAAAACTGGACATTATAGTCACAAATTTTGTCATGCTTATTTGAGTTAAGAGAACTGATTGGGATGTTCTTTTAATTGTTATTCAAGCAATGTATGTCTTGTGACCAACTCACCATGAACTCACCTAACCGTTGTTCTCTCTGCCCGACTCTGGCTGGATCAGCAGGTTGCAGGATGTGTGACACGTTATACACGAGTGTTGCAAACAGGGAGGTTGTAGAGTGCTCTCTGGTGGACAAACTATACAACGGCAACACTCATGGCATGGTTGAAGGCTGTTTCGTTCGTTTTTTTTATATATATATTCATTTATCGGCCATTATGAATGCTGAAACCGATAGTTTGGAAAATGCCTAATATCGGTCGATAATATCGGCCTGCCGATATATCGGTCGGGCTCTATATTGAATATAAGAAGATGTGACACTGTTATCATTAAGAATAGAGGAAAATGCAATGCTCAATATGGCCGCTTTGGTGACAGAAGTCCCGCCTTTCAGTTAAAAGAACCAATCGATAAAGACTGACTAATCTCCGAAGGAGGAACTCTTTAGTGTAGCTGAAGTCAGGTTTAATCATTGGTTGGAAATACAGTTTTTGATTGTGATTTTAGCACTTGATTTTAGAAATATCTGTCTTTTCCTATTTAAGTAGAATCAAATTTAGTCTTGCATGACTGAAATAACTGCCTAGAGATGTTGCAAACATGGCCACCTGGTGGGGCAACTTCCCTAAGGTTACGTGCACACCAAGGCTTTTTCTTGCGGCCAGCATGTTTAAATTGTTTCCTCAGTGTTTTTCTGCATTTAGCACTGAGCTCCCAGAGTTGGGTGAAATGCTCATCTAGTCAATGTCACTTTTTACTTGGCCATCCAATCACAGTGGGGGAGGGGCGGGACAAATACCACAACAGTGAAAGCCGCCTTTCCACTGTACACGACTGTCCCCTAGTTGCAGTCTTAATAAAGTTTCAGTTTAATCGTAACATAAGAGAGAAGCTCATTCCAGCGCAAGAGGCTTCATTCTAATATTCACAATAGTGACATAAATAAATAAATAAATGCAAATGAATGAAACAATAAAAAGCTATATGCACATATGACAGAGATTTTTTTTTTTTTTTGGACAGAACATATGGAGACAAGATTAAAATAATAACGTATACATATTAATTTAATAATGTATTACTTATCAGTAATCAATCGTTTTTTTTTTTTTTTTGAAGCATTCAAATATTACTGATAAAGTTAAAGAAAAAGGATTCATAATTTGCACCTTGTACAATGTTTTGATTGGAATACACTAAAATACATCACTTCCGGTCGGCGTATTGCCTGTTGTGTAGTCACACAAATTTTTTAACCGATCCAACGTTCAAAGCGGATCCGAAAATTACGCATGTGCATACGATCATCACCTCACACAGCCCCTTTGCGACTCTCCATAGGGAATGATCGTGACTTCCGTTTTATTGACCATCGTTTATTGTGTACAGTGGAAAGGTGGCTTAACCAGCACATCGTACAACGACTGATAAACCAAACATAAGTATCAAAACAACCTGAACACCAAAGAACAAGATTAACTATACAAATTATTAACAATATAAATATCCATTTATGAAGTAAATAAATAGCCAAAGCTAGTTTTCTTTTTAACAAAATACTTTGGAAAAACAAACAGAACTAAACTCCATTGTAGATATGATGTTTTACATTAAATGTCTTTAATGTTCTTCAAATAAATTGTCAAGAGTTAAGAGAGTAATTTGTTTTTCGTAATATTTTTCAATTTATAATGTAATATAATAATTTCGTTAAATCATACAGTGAATGTGTGAAAAGCATTGAGCACGTAAAGATGAAAGAATTAGCATATTTTGCCTTTAAAGGCAGTTTAAAATGACTTTATTCCAACTGATCAACACAAATACAAAAGCACCATAATACAACGGATTTCTTATCGACATTTAAACCCACTTTAGATAAAAACCTTTAATGGTTTTATCTTTGTGTATCTGCGTCCGCACCGCGGATAAGCGGGTTGCAGCCAATAACGCCGTTGGCTTTGTTAACTGATTGAACACTTGACTTTCACCTGGGCATTTAGATATGCAAGTTTTTCATCAACAATATCTGCGTGAAACATTATAAACATGATGATCATCTGCTGACTCGACTGTTTCAGCACATCCTCTACGTTATTAAGGAGTCCGCTTTATTAACGGCTTTTCATTTGCTCTGCAAAATTAATTTTTTGTTCTGTACTTTTTTACTCGCATATATTTCTACATATTTTCGTCAAGGAACACACAAGATAAAGCCTAATGAAAGTTTACATTTAAAGGTGCACAAATACTGGCTCATTTTAAATTAATTAAGACACCGCTGTGTTCTACCTATTGCCCGGGGTTCTATAAATTTGCACAACTAGCACACAATGTTCTTCAATTTCACCATAAGGGAAATTCCTTCACCGCGACAGCCCCTTGTCACATGTAATTGGAGGACATTTACAGGAAGGTCTACAATTAAATAATTTATCCTCAACTAGTAACCTATTGTGTTGCAGGTCTACGTATTTTATGATGTTAACTTCAAATAATACTAATAGCAATTTAAGGATGTGGTAGCATTGGATCTGTGTCGCGATTTTGCCTTCTCAGACCGCGACACAGGTTCATGGATCTGAGTTTTGCCATTTCGGTTTAATATTGCATATCATTACAGCCCTAACGCCAGCTAAAGTGACTTTGTTTTTATGTACTTTTTATACTTCAGATTAATAGGCATTATTAACAGAACACATATTTAATATAACTTTACACAGACTTTTTATATTTTTATTTATACTTTTTTAAATCTTTTTGTATACAGCAGTGCACTTATTTGTCAAATCTATTGCCATGTAGTGACTAATAGCTATATTTAACAATATAATCAGGGCTTAAAGGTGCAGTGTGTAAATTTAGTGGTGAGGTTGCGAATTGCAACCAATGGCTCAGTACACTGCTCTTCCCTCACTTTTGAAACGCATAGAGAAGCTTCAGTAGACACCACCGGAAAAACATTGACGGAGACAAATTAATACAAAAGTTTGTCAGTTAAAGGGGTCATAGTGTGAAAATTAGACTTTTTTCATGTTTAAGTGCTATAATTAGGTCCTCAGTGCTTCTATCAACCTAGAAAATGTGAAAATGATCAACCCAGTAACTTAATTTGAGTAAGCCATTTTCTGCAAGCATGTGAAAAATTAGGTCGTTCAGATTTTGCCTGTTTTGTGAGGTAGGTAGCAAGGCGAATTATAATAATACCGCCCCCTTTATCTGCACTATCTAATCACAGCACTGCCATTTAGTGCAGAGAGAAAGAGAGAGAAAAGAAGGACTTGACAGCACAATTGAGTTTCAATTACAACAAACAACCATCATTGTGATCAGTGTTTGCACTTCATCCGCTCATTTGCATTTTAAACGACACACCCAAAAACGGCACACTTTTGTTAGGCCTACAAAGTGGCAGTGTTAACATGCTATAATTTATTATCTTTATGGTCTTTTGAGCTAAAACTTCACATACACACTCTGGGGACACCAAAGATTTATTTTACTTCTTAAATATATCTCATAATATGACCCCTTTAAGGGCTTCTGTAGAAACATGACGGCATAAATGGCGACTTCCACGAAAGGGGACCCTCTGTGTATGTAAATAAATGACTCATTCTAAGGTAATAAAAACATAATGGTTCATTATTAAAAGGTATTTATACACCCATGATAATATAGTTTTGTATATTATTTAGCATTTCTGTCAAGAGATCCTTTTAAAAATCACCTTTAACATAAAGGACTGGTGGCGGGGCCAGCGTGAGAGACGTTCAGGCCAGTAAACAGTATTGTAACTGGCCATTATGCAATGTTATCATCACGACACATTTTAAGTGCCGTGAACGTAGCTCCTCATGTCATGAGGTTTCTCCTACCTTATTGGTTGTTGTGAACATCAACGTGTGTTGCTTGTTACGTCAGCTGGTAGAGCAAAGACACGTTAAGATTATGGGGGTGCCGTTTACACTTTATGAAATTCAGTAATAAGTTAAATAATGCATTAAACTCATTTTCAGTGTTTGTTTATTTTGCAAGTATAAGTTTTGTAATCACCAACTTAATAATATTCATATTGACATGAATATTCAATAGTACAATAAGATTGAGAAAGGCAATGCACATTGCACACAGTCAAAAGAAAATTTTTGCTCTCGGGTAAAACAGCAGTGGTTAAAGAAACTGCCCCAAGCTGCTTTTGGTCGTCATTCATATTACATTGACCTCACTTCAAAACAGCTCACGAACGTGTCCCTCATGAGTCTATCCACACTGTTTCTCTGACTGATAAATTTGGTAATATTTTCTGAAATTGTACAGAAAGCGCATCTTTCAAGACTTTTCTTTCACGCTGTCAGCTGTGCATTTTGGACAGAGAAAGTCACCATAGACACATGCAGTGTTAGAGGACGTTTTCAGTCTTATTACAGCTCAGCCATGTGAGAAATCCCTACAGAGCCGTCTTCTTTCAAATACCAGGACATTTCACAGAGAAAGAGCGACTGAAATAAATGCACTGGCTGGTTATTATAGTCATTACCTCTGCTGTAAAAGCCGCCATGATAAGCACCAAAGCTTTAGGGAAGACGTCCCTCTCTTTCTCTCTCTCTGTTGCCAAAAAGGCTATTGTTGTGGATGATATGAAATTGAGGTGGTGCTTTTTACACAGTGTCCGAAGGCACAAAGGATGGATTGAACGATTGAAGGTTATTGTTGTAATAATGTTGTAAAACATTATGCGGAGAAATAACTTTTCTGGTCATTTTCTAGTGGTTGACCTTATATTTTATTTGCACAAATTCCTTAAAAAACATAATGGTTATTTATTGCATTTGAAATGTCACATCCCTGAAGGTTTTTTTTTTGCTTTCACTGTGTCGTAGATTATTTTTAAAGGCAGCTGGCTTCAAATTGAGCTCTGAGGTCTGATTTATGACTTGTGTGTGCTGTTTAGTCCTGATTATTCTCAGTCGTGATTGTTGCAGGCTCTACATATGCGAGTAAATTTGAATGTGTGTAAATGGGGAAACATTATTGATTACACACATTAAATGCAATGTGATTATTCATCTTGTTGTTGCTTTCCATCCACGACATCTAGCTACTGTTGTGAGTTGTTGGTCTTGTGAGTCCAGTCCTTCACTGAATCTATGTGAGTGTCAGTGTGCACCGTGCATGGCACAGATTTCTTCATCAGTATGCACATAGGGCCCTATGAAAGCCGTTTTATTTTTTTCCGTGTTTTCCACTTTTAGTTTTCTGGATTCTGGTTTTAATGGTTAAATTAATTTCAGTAATCAAAAGGTATATCTTATCAACAGAAAACATTCAACAAATACAATTTAACATCAACTTATTGAAAGTTTTATTTAAAATTACATATAGGTCAACAATGTTACTGACAAGGAACCAGATCTTGTGTGTTTTCTTTTAATCATGAGACTATACACTGTCAAAAATAAAGGTACAAAAGCTGTCACTTGGGCAGTACCCTTTACAAAAGGTCCTAATATGTACCATTTAGGTACAAATATGTATCTTTGAACTACCAATATGTACCTTTGAAGTACTAATATGCACTCTTTGGATACAAAAGTGTACCTTTTTGAAAGGGTACTGTCCCAGTGACAACTTGTGTACCTTTATTTCTGAGAGTGTACTCATCTTGTTTTACAGTTTAGGCATCTGTATTAAATGGAAATAAAATGGTTATTAAAATGTCTGTCAGCAATCTATTATTTAACAGTAGCAATAAATACAAATAAAACTGCACAGTCCTCACTGTATGATTTAAATGCATAGCTGCAACAGTTGTTCAGTTAAGTGTTTTGAGTGGTTTTTATTTTTGTTGTGCAATGATCATTTCTGACACAGAAAGCAGCAGGCTCCTGTCACTTTAGACCCAAGACAGACTGCACTATACTGAATATACTGATAAACATCCAGCTGTTATGTTCACTTAAACAAGAAAGAAAACTTAGTTCAGTGATCACGCGGGTGTTGACAGCTGGTTACAGTGCTCCTATGCGCGCTTCGTGAGCCCTCATGTCTGAGGAACATATACAAGCTATATACAGTGGTAAATTGGTCAAGAGTGTTGCATACTAGTTGGTAACGCACAGTCGCACACTTATATATTTACTGCAGTTATGGATTTGCTACTTTTCTTTATCTTTCCTAAATTTGTGTCCTGTATATGTCCTGCAAATATGCTTTGTTAAAGCTGTGGGGTCGTATGCATGCTAGTGTTGGGCAATATGCCCCACTGTAGCATCGTCCTATCGTCAGCCTGTGAGATCGCCGATACATGATAGTATCGGGGGGCGGGGCAATAGTTTACTCATTTATTTATTTGTTCAAGGCACTTGATTGGTGGACAAAATGATGATTTACTCCAGGGTTTCCCGCAGCACTTTGCAGTTCGGGCGGTCCGCCTAAGCGTAAGCTCTGCTTGCGCTCTGATGAGGCAAATGTTGTCATTGTTTGCAATGCATGACAAGAATCGGGCGTTTCTTTATGTCCAATTAATGATTGGTTTTAAAAATGACTAAATTCAAATTTCAATGACATTCCATGTTGTACAGTAAGGCTGCGTCCAAAACCGCATACTGTGACAGTACGTACTGAATGAGATGAAGTACCTACTTACTGACTGTTAAAACAGGATGTACTCTATAGGATGAATCATGTTGTATGAATGAGATTCGGACGTACTACGTCCACCATGTTGATACATCACGTGACATACGTTCTCGTCGTCATGTCATACCAGCGCGAATACAGCTGCATCATCGCTTTCCGCCATTTCTTAATATGTCAACGCCTCTTCTTCTTCTTTGGATAACTCCTCTCCCGGGGCATCATGGGATAGTAATGGTACATTCACACGGGGCTTAAGCATTAACACTTCACATTCACTTTTAATGGGTGATGTCATGCGTTGCCGAACTGACTTGTGGAACCGTCGGTGCCCCGTCAGTGCCGTTGCTCGTGGCAGAAGTTGAAAATTTCTTAACTCGGCAACACGTGCGTCAGCCAATCAGATCGCCTTATGCAAATAACCTAGGCACAACCAGCCAATTATGTTTATGGAAAACCGGAGCCTGTCTGCGTCCACTGTGACTGGCTGTTGGCCACGCTTCCGACAAGCCTTCCATAAAGTGTTAACGCTTTTTTCACGTGTGAATGTACCGTAAAGTGCCTGTTGTATGCACACTTCAAAATCTAATCGGAAGTAGTAGGTCATCCGGGTAATTTTTGACTACTGTTTTTGGAATACTATGAAGTCAAACATACTACTCGCCTCACCTACTGCTTTTCGCCTACTATATAGTATGGAAGTAGGCGGTTTCTGACGCAGCACATGTTTTATTTTTATGCCTGAATTCCGTGATTCCATCCACGTTTTCCGCATCGCAGAAATCATAGGGCCCTACATAGTCCTGCACAAGTCCATTTTTGGAGACCCGCTCCCGCCCGTACCCGCAAAGTTCAGCTCCAGATCCGACCCATCACCCACGATAATATCAAAATTAAATCCGCACCCGCCAGGACCCGTAAATATTTGGCCCGTTACCCGACCCGTACCCGCACATGCATAAATCACACACACTAAAATCATTCCAATTAAAGTGCTTTATTTTTTATCTCGTACCTCTCTCAACATCACAACAGCGTCATGAATGGGCTAATGAAACAGGCTAAAGTGCGCTTTGTTTTGCGCCATTTAAGTAGCCTATTGCCACAAATGGAACCTGATAACTATACACAAATAGAACAACCTACCTACACAACCCCTGCTGTGCTCCTAAGTTTCGTCTCGAAATGCTTTCTAAGAGAAGACGTTCAGCGTCCGGTTATCAACAGCAAAACTTTATGCCAGAGTCCTGCAACGCTCGCTCCAACTAGGCTACGAGAAGAATCAACAAAGGTCGCGCACTGTTGTAGTGGTGGTGGCGTGATGGATCAAATGTTGCGCGTGTAATGGTAATTAGGGCTTTTAACCTCGCGGCCGTTTTTCAAATAAGTCGGCGGTCAGCGTTTTTTCCGTGCTCGGCGGTGAGCGTCGAGAGTTGAAAGAGATTCAAGTTTGGGTGAAATGCTCCGCTCGTCAATGTCAGTTCTCACACGGCCGTCCAATCACAGTGGAGAAGGGGCGGGACAAGTATCACAACAACCAACCGGCTCACAGCTTAAGTATCACAGCTGAAAAGCGCTTGGCTGAAAAAACATCCGTGTTTAAAAGTTTTGGTGTGCACATCCTTAGACATACAAATTTTGCACATATTTTCATTTGCACTACTACCCGCCCGCACGGAGTTAATTATCCGCCCGCGGCCCTGCCCGTGAATTTTAGGAATGTCACAATCCACCCGTATGAGACACTTTTATGCAGGTATCCGCGGGTACCCGACCCGTTGCAGGACTCTGGGGCCCTATATACTGCATCAATATGCACAATATTCCGCATATACTTTACTTGCACCGCCAAATTTTTGAAACCAGGTCGCACATGCGCGTACGCAAGTACAGTAAGTACAAGTAGGCCAAAGCGCATGCGTTAAATGTCTGTGTGTGTCAAATGAAGTACACTTTGTAAGGCTGTACTTTGACTGTGCGGGTACCTCAAGTACGCATATCATATCTTGTTAAGCTGATATGATTAATGATCCTTTTAGGGGGTTCACTTAAAATCGTTCCTGATTACGTTGATATAGAGTCTTAATGAGTGTTTACTTTTATTTAAAAAATTATGATATTCAGGGTTTTTTTCTGGCTCAAAATGAGATGGAGGTGGTGCTATCCTGATCCACACATACATGTTTACCGCGGCTCAACCACACACTCTACAAGTGACATATTTTTAATGTTTAATAATTAAATGTTTCGAGAAAAATGTACGCATAAAATAACAGAGTGCACTTGCGCCTTTAGCAACACTTTGAACACCCATGAACGAACTCCTTTACAGATTATCTTTAGAAAATATCTAACGGTTGTTTTGTTTATGGTATTGATGAAATCAGTGTTTTGCTGACACCAGTCCGGTTGCTTTCAAAAGTCCAGGTTTTACAAACAGGCTGGGGCAAGACACATTTCTTAACTCTTTCATGCTGAGCTTGTTTTCTGCAGCTCCACAGAGGGAGAATAAAGAGAGAGTCGGAGAGAACGGATGAAACCCCCTTCTCCTTAGTAAAAAAACACCTTTGAAATGGCAAACACTAAAGGGATGTGGTTCTCTCGTTCTCTCTCTATCATTCCCACACAGAAGCATTTCATCTTCAACCGGCTGGTCTACTGAGAGAAAGATGTCTTCGACTTTGAGGTTTTTCCTTTTTGAATGTTTATATGTTTATGAACATGTCCTACCAACTGAAAGAAGTCAGACACTGACCGCTAAGGATCAGAGCTAGTGTGTCTTTTACAAAGTTTTATCGAATGTCTTCGTACTTATTCACGGTACAGTTCATTAACTGTACAAGTCATTTCTATAATCTGACACCCTTAATATAATGTAAGAGAGCAGACTTTGCAGTCATATTCTTAATAAGGGCACCCATCTCTCTGACACAGAGCAGCGCCTTTATTAAAAAAATGTCCCATATAATTCAACTTGGCATCACTCTGTTGGGGAACATAATTTGAAAGCGTCTGTACAAGCTAGTTAACCTCTGCATGGCAGCCGTCAGTCCTCACATCTCACTCAGACACAACATGAACAACAGGGGTTTTCAAATCGCATACGCATGCACACAAAACTCTGATGTTTTAAAGCAAATAGGTTGCTGTGGTGAAACGGTGGGCAGTATTAACCTTTAAACATGGACATCTGAGCCCCATCGATTTGTTACTGAAGAACTTAAGTGTCAGATGGTGCAACACACAGCGTATGATTCATTGTTATTACCGCCTTCAGTAGATGATGATTCAGAGTATGTTTAATTCAGAGTAAAAGCTGGTTGGAACAGGTAATAGCTCTCTGGAGACAAATAAGTATTGTCTGCAGAAGTATTCTTGTTAAGCTGATATGATTTATGATCCTTTTTGGGGGTTCACTTAGGATCGTTCCTGATTACGTTGATATAGAGTCTTAATAAGTGTTTACTTTTTTATTAAAATATTCAGGATTTTTTTCTGACTCAAAATGAGATTGAGGTGCTATTCTGATCCACACATACATGTTTACCGCGGCTCAACCACATACTTGACAAGTGACGTATTTTTAATGTTTAATAATTAAATGTTTCGAGAAAATTGTGTTTTTTTTATAAGCATTCAATTAATTAAATACAACGTAGCAGCTAATGTGTTCATTTACAATTAATAAACAGCAATTTATTTTTTTAATTAAATTAAATATAGCATTAGCTTTTCATTTACAGTTTATTATGGTCTTTTGCAGTATTCTGAAGTCTTTAGCTATAGATGTACACATCCATACACATAATTTATCACTCTTTCTGTCATGCTTTCCTCCTTTTTACTGCCTGTAATAAACCAAAAAGGTCTGTTAAGATCCTAATCCTTTGATTGATCCAATAAATAGTGTTATATAAGAATATTTAATAATCATTTGAAGCCCTTTTATGAAGTAATATTTCCCCTCTCCTTTTACTTGTTTTAGTCTACCATAGCTAAATTAAGTTAAACCAGCAGATATTGCTTTTATTATTGCTTTTATATGAATGCATCACCTCATGCCAATCAAAACCATTGATTTTGTAGATAATGAACTAAGCATTGACTAGTAAATATTCTAAGTCTTAATAATAAGTCTTAATAATAAGATAATCATTTCGAAACAGGTTAACAGCTATAAATGTTTGGGATTGTGTCATGTTTACTTCAGACATGTGTAAGCAGTCAAGTTTCAGTGACCTGACCATAAAGTGTGAGCTAGAGGACAGCTTGATTTTTTAAATACATATTTTTTGTGATATATTCAAGACTGCCAGCTCTCATGCATTCAGTGTGAGACTTATTCATGTGACTCTCTAAAACTATTTTGGTGCTGCAAAAATTTTACAACAGCACTCCTGAATGTCAAAATATAAGATTGTTTACAGAGCTGAGAAAGAAAACGTGGGGTAACTGTTCACGTCTTTAGTAAGACGCCCCAATAAGTGCAACACACGATGTAAGTGACTTAACATTTAATATTTGATGATTTTTTTTTTAACTAAGAAATGTTGTATTATCCAATGATGCAAACTACATATAGACAGATTTTTTTTCATTTTTGTGATTCATGTAATGTACTTCACAAGAAACAGTAATTGAGTTTTAATTTGGATAGGATTAGGAATAAATGTGTGCATGTGAATGTGAATAAATTTAATGGTTATCAAGTAAATACACTTGCCAAAGGTAAAAATATCATTAATTCATCCTCAGACCTAGGGCTGTCGCGGTAACCGCATTACCGCATGACCGCGCTACTGACAAGCCCAACCGCATGGAAAAAAGCAACCGCAACAACCGCGCCTTTCACGTTAAATTCATGAAACTATATGCCGCCTTGTTTTTCACGTCATGCTGACATGTATATTAAAGGCCAAATAGGTTGTGAAGAGTTAAGAGAGTAGGCCAATTTGTTTTTCGTAAATTTCAATTAAAAATTTAATACTTCATATTTCGTTAAATCATAGTGAATGTGTGAAAAAGTAAAACTGAGATGACAGAATCACTGTGGCGTCGTCTCCCTCTAGATCCAGTTTTAAAGATTAAAAGTACTTTAATATAACTGATCAACCCAAATGACGCCAAAATATAACTGGATGCTTACCAGCATTAAAACCTCATAAAAAAGACCTTATAGGTTTTTTCTTTGTGCATCTGCAGCATCCGCTCCGTGGATGGAGCCAATATAACGCCGCGGTTGCTTTTCTGAACTGACTGACTGCACACTTGAACTTTCACATTTAAATATCCAAGTTTTTCATCAACAGTATCTGCGTGAAACATTATAAACACCGATGATCATCTGCCGACTCGACTGTTTCATCACATCCTCTATACACGGAGAGTCTGCTTTATTAACGGCTTTTCCTTCGCTCCGCGTGAGCTAAACGTTTCCGCTTTTTGCTTTTTTACTCGCATATAATTCTTCATATTTTTGACAAAGGAAGACACAGGATATAATGTAAGTTATTATAGATAGCATTTAAGCTTGTTCTGAAATGATGACAAATCTTTGTGACTAAATATGACCTCTCCAGCTTAATTTAGCCAAAATAATGATACATTCGTTTTCATACTTTTTATATAAACGTTAATTTATCTACTAATGTATTATTAAAATGCCCTAAATTATTATGCATTGCCTTCTGTATTGCATTCGTTTTGTACATTTACAGGTGCACAAATACTGGCTCATTTTAATTTCTTTAAGACACTGCTGTGTTCTGTATTTGCCGATGCTCTGTTAATTTGCGCTTAACAAGCCTAAATTATGTTCTTCAATTTATTTTTGTTTTCTCAAAAATATATTTAGCTGTAGTATAGCTTGTGTTAATCTTTTTTTTTCATAAGGGGGAATACCTGTAGCCTACCCTTCATCTATTAGTTGACCTCATAAAAAATATTTTATTTTAGTAAATGAAGGCGGTTAAACCGCATACCGCGCTGGTGAGCCACGCAAAATCAACATTTAAAGGGACACTTCTCCTAAAATTGAACTTTTTAGACCCCTTCAGCGACTGTTTTACAAAAAAGCGTCTAGCAACAAATCTAGTGGATGAGTTTCTTTTTTGTGTGCCCTGTTCTGTCCTGCAAGCGAGAGCTCTTGCTTTTTTTACTGGGCATGCGCAATATTGTTTGATCCTCAATGTTTCGAAACTGGACTATTTTGACAACTAAACATGATTGTTAGACAGACTTCATTAAAATGAACAGGGGTGCGTTTCCCAAACAACGACGTAACTGGTTGCTGAACGACCATAGTACGATGCATCGTTGGAGAAACAAACTACCTTGTCACGACTGTTCCCCGAAAGCATAGTAACTTTGTTGCACATTCGTCGTTTGAACCATGTTGATTTAACAACATAGTTGATGATGTCAAGTGGGAGGTGAAGTACTGATTAATCTGTGCAAATCGATTTAATGTCAGATTATTGCTGTAAATAACATATATTGCATCAGAAGACTGATTTAGTTATCTGTTGTTTATTTTCAAGATATTAAATTCACGCGCAAGTTCCCTCTTACGTCACTCCTCCCAGGGATTCCCCAGGGTCTTAAAGCTCGTAGGCGCAGTTTGCAAATGCAGCGCTTTCATTCTGTTTACAAATTTAAAGGCGTAAAATAAAATTGTAATATATTTAGAATGATGGATATAGACTGTACTACATGTTTTTTTGCTTATTTTGTTTAAAAGCATGATCAACGTAAGTCTTCATATGATAATAACAAGGAACGATGCTTCTAACGACAGGTGAAAAGCTGTCGTTCCAACGACACAAGTTAGCGATGCAGTTTGCGAATGTTCGTTTGAGCGATGGTTTCGGGAAACACCAAATCGTTCAACGATGTTAGTAACGATGGAACTTACGATGTTCGTTGGCTAACGATGCTTTTGGGAAACGCACCCCAGTTCAGTAAGATTGCTGGTTATTAATAATGTGTACATTAACAAGTAGTTTTAATGGATCACGTTCAGTCACTGTTTCATACTTGTTTTGTTGTCTGACAACAGAAGTAGATAATATACAAATGAAAAACCTTTTTTAGGTATTCGGCTGTATTAAAATATAGTTTGTGACAATTCAGAGAGAGAATTTAAAGTGCCAATGTAGTCATTATGCAAATACGACGTGGTGATGTCCCTGATATGCTAATTAGGTAATGATGTAATTTAGCAACTTTTCAAGCAGGCTTTAGCTACTTTCCATTGAAAATAATTGGCAACACCGAGCCCAGCTTGAATCGATCAAAGAACACTTGGCCGTGATCAAAGCAAAGTACTTTTAAGGAAGTCATGTCACTCCACCGCCATATTTGCAACGCCTCCACGATAAACAAGACCTGTCCATTCTGCCCAAAGTCCATCTCTCAGAAGATTCACTGTTGGTGATTGGATTTTTTTTTACCAGGAGGTGGGACTCGAAGCGGCCATTCTGACCATTGCGATCTCCCACATTCATATCAATACCAGTGACGCATCTTGTTAATATTAAATTTCAAAGTCAGTCAGCGCCAACGCACTAAAGTGCATGTATAGTCTCAAGCTCACCTCCTGTTTCTATGGCAACTGACAGCTTGTTTCGAATGTCGCGACTACGCGCTGCACTTTCTTTTTCCGAACCATCTTATTATATCCAAAATGTTTGCTCAGAGAGCACAGAGATGATAGCAAATAAGCAATGCTAATGTCAAGCCCATTGCACTGAACTAGCAATCATTATTATAGTTCAAATGGGCAAACAGTCCTTGTTATGTAAACTGACTAAAGATATAAAAAATGCAAAGCTGTAATGTACAGTCACCCATAACTGGGACAGCAAGTAGACCTTTGAATCTGGAATAATGAGTTTTTATTATCGGCAAGAGAGGAATAATATGGATATGCATGTGCATCAAAGTCAGGTATAATGGAGAATACTGCTAAGGTAATACAAAGTGTTTACAACTTGTTTATTGACTTAATAGCAATGTGCTGATCGAGTCTGTGTGTTTCTGGACACACTTTCAAATATTAGACGGGTTCGGTTCTAGGTAGCATATTCGTAGGTCTCTTCGGCTTTGTGTGCAAATGTCAAGCCCCGGTCCCGGCATTAGGTAATGAACCACATACAATCGAGTCCGAGCCAGAGCCTAATTCTTATAAAGAAAATCGTCTTGAATGTAAACCCAAAGTACAGCAATGTTAAATTGAAAAAAAGTTTATTCTTTTATTATTATTACTCACGAATTTCTATTCAGGGTTTTAATCCATCCTTCATTTCTTTGTATCAAATGTCTTTCTTTCAAAAAGAAGCTTAAGGTTACCTAAAAAGAAGCTTTACCAGTCGAAATTATTCCTAAAACATATATCATATCTCCAGAGCATGTTAACAGCACATGTAACATTAATGTTATACAATACAGCAAGTAACGTGTTAGATCAGCCCACCATTAAAACTAGGGCTGGGTAAAAATATCGATTCATCAATGCATTGCAATTATTTGTTTTTCAATTCAATATCGATTCATCAAATCCTATGAGAGCGTTCAGCGTTGTACAAGGCGTGCTTTATCAAAACAGAAAGATCAAAGATGGCAAACAGCAGCACTTCTTTCAAGCCTGCACCATCAACGTGATCAAACATTAGTAATACTACACACATTATTTAAAAATATACTCAGGTACTTAATTGTTTGTGTATTTACTTATTATTGAATCGTTATCGAAGCAAGCAAATCAATATCGAATTGAATCGAACCCTAAAGAATCGAAATCGAACCGAATTGTGAAATTCCTAACAATACCCAGCCCTAATTAAAACACGACAAATAAAGGGATTTATAATATAATTACTTTAAAACATCAAAAGTCAAGTGCTTTAAACAACCGTGCTTGATCTGGTGTGTCTTCTGATCACAAAATGAGATAGAAAACTATTTTACAGAACTATTTTATGCTATTTATGCATAGCATTATAAATATACAGTATTGTTATAAAATACCCAACATAGCTTGAAAAACACATATCATCTCAATCGTGTTTATTGTCTCCATGTTTTAAAACATCACAACATCTTCCTTTGCCTGTAAAGTGGCGATCTCCGCGTGACACTACGTCTTCTTCATTAAGTTGTCATAATGAGACTGTGTCATGAGCGCCCTCTAGCTTCACGTATGAATGGCTGTAGCCATTGCAGTGTATGGAATAAATATGGATTTAATTTTACCCATCCCTGCAGAAATTTAAAGTGAATATTTAAAATGGAATGACTATTTATCCATATTTATATTTATTTAATATTTACCCATATTTATTTTAACTTTGAATAAAAAAGCCCCCAATGAACATTGAGTTGTTGAGTGCTTACATGACAACCATGCAGGAGGATTTTTCTCAATGACAGTGACTGAGGGTCATACTGTACTTAAAAGTCAAATACAAATTCATAACTCTTGACAAAAATGAAGACACTAAAGTCACTATAGGATTTTCTGGATAAAATAAAGGTCAAAAACGGAATCTTAAGTCTTAACGCTTTTTAATGCCGTATAGTTTTTTGAGGTAAGTACATTTAAACAAACAGTAACTTTGAATTAATGTAAATAAAGAACTCTTTAGGATGCCAGTGTCATCGTGCGGGTTAACAGGGTTGGGTGCTTGTAAAACTGCAGCGTTAAATGCGATGCGGTCAAAAATTTGGGTGCACCTAACTTTTATTCTGGTGCACCTAAGAAAAAAAGTTATGCGCACCAGTGCAACCGGAAAAAAAAGTTAGTCTTGAGCCCTGCTTAAAGGACTGCTGAGGGTCTTTCAGGCCATTTCCATTGATTGGTATCAATCAAAATATGACATCAAGGAGCATACGCTTGCACTTTTAGACGTCAATTTGCTCACTGGAGTTACCGCCGGTTTACACTAAATGTAGCTGTAAAGCAATAAAGTGACAGGCCTTGTTAGTCAACATCAGAATGGAATAAAATCTTTGTGTAACAGCCTTAAGGGTGTGTCTGTATGTGAGAGAGTGCAGGAAGAAATTGCTTCATAAAATGAAAAATGGTGCTGTGATTCAGTCAGGATAGCTGAACATCTTCTTGCCTCTTTATTGCAGATCTGACCTGCTTGAGGGAGCAATGACATCCTGTTAGCCTGATGAGGAATCAGCTTGGTTGTCAGTTTAATGGCGTTCAACATAAATTTGAGGAGTGAAAGCTGTACCTAGGTCAGAATAAAAATGCTGTTGTAAATAGTAGCAATAAATAGTAAAATGCAGTGCCAGATTTCACAACCAGGTCAGATTAGATCTAAAGGATTTAGTTGTGAAACATATTCTTCTAAGTAGACATTTTGTTACCAGGGTTATTCAGTTCTCAATCAAGTTATTTTACCCATATAATATCCCACAAGGCATTGCATGTCACATGGGTAGACTATTTTTAGCAGTTTGAAGATTGCTTGAAGAAACATGAATAGTGCATAGTGCTTAAAAAGGTGAATACTTTGAATAGTGACAAAGAGTAGTTAATGGACATGTGTGAACAAAGGCCATAATGCTCCTTATTAAGTGCACAGGCTGGTATGAATAAATGTACTCAGACATGGCATTAGTACTTTATTTATTGATTCCTCCTACAGCTGGATGTCTTTTATATTATCAGACCTGTGGATGAACATTACAAGCCTTGATAAAGGTCTGTTTGGAGCGACGCTATACTGTACGTGATGGTTCTTTCATGTGGAAATCCCTAATGGTACACGTTGCTTGATATGAGTTGTTTCATCAGATTAGTACAGTCACCCCTTTCAGCAGGGGTGCAGGAGAAAGTGAGGATCTCAGTTTTTTTCTGATCCTTTCAATGAATCAAAAGCTGATTTTAATGACAGTAATAACGACGTCTAATGAATAATACATTTAGAGATTAGCATGCATGTGTGTGTGAATGTATTTGTGCACATCCGAATCTCCCTCACATCTGAGTGCTAATGATCTCTCTGGTGTGTACTCATGTGTTTGCGCAGGTGTGTATGCTAGCAACTTCCAATCTTTTCTCCGTGTCATTAGTTCTGTCTCCGTTATTCAGGTAATGAACCTTTCCCCTCTGCAGTTGTCGGACTTTTTGACTGTATCTCATCTGCTCTCTCATTCTGTTCGTCTCTCTGATTTTGACTGGTTTCAGAAAGTAATTTTCCTTTGATTGTAAGGTGTCACCCATGACCTTGGATGATCCTTGTGCCCTTGAGGTGAAAGAGTTGTTTTGGGAAATCATTCGGCAAGATTCAATTTGCTGCTAGATGAAAAATCGAAAGATTATTTGTTGTCTTCAGAAATAGGGTTTGTGTTATAATGATAGAAATTGGGTTGGTACAATACACGCGCCTCTTCAGTACATCCTGACAGCAAAAGTGGCATTTGTGCTGACCCAAGCTGTAAGCTGTAAGTAAATCTAGCCCTTAATCTTTTTCTTGTCTGTGTATAATATAGAAATAGTCTTCATTTACACTACAAAGCGCTGTTTGATATCTTGACCCATATCTTATTTTTGTTCCACCTACTTGCATTCACGTAAGTCACAGCATTAACAAAACAATACTTAACCAAGTCAGACTGTTTTACTGAAAAGTACATTTGGTGGTTTACGTGTACAGACATACAGTCTTTGCTAATAATTTACTGGTAAATTGCAGTTAACAGGTCATGTGTTAACAGAACCTTTACGGTAAATCAGTGCTGCCAATTTACCAGTAAGAGAGGTTGTAAGCTTACCAATAATTTACCGGTAAGCACTATGTGTGGACAAAAATATAGATTACCGGCATTTAGAACGGACGACATCAGACCGCACTGACAGCTTTGGGCCAATCATAACGTTTTTATACAGATGACGCATTTACCCCCTGTTTACTGATCTTTCCACACACGTGCTGCTTAAAAGTCGAGCACACATGAAAGGATTAGTCAATTTTCTTTAAAAAAAAATCCAGATAATTTACTCACCAGCATGTCATCCAAAATGTTGATGTCTTTCTTTGTTCAGTCAAGAAGAAATTATATTTTTTGAGGAAAACATTCCAGGATTTTTCTCATTTTAATGGACTTTAATGGACCCCAACACGTCACAGTTTTAATGCAGTTTAAAATTGCAGTTTTTGAGTTTTAAAGAACTCGAAACGATCCCAAACGAGGCATAAGGGTCTGATCTAGCGAAACGATTGTCATTTTGACAAAAAAAATAAAGATGCACTTTTAAACTACAACTTCTCGTCTATCTCCGGTCCTGTGATGCGCATGCATGACCTCAAGTAATACATCATCACGTCAAGAGGTCACGGATGACGTATGCGAAACTACGCCCCAGTGTTTACAAGTGTGAAGAAAGAGGACCGGTCAGATGTTGTTGTATGTCGAATGATACTACTAAATGTCTTTGTGTCAGTTTATTGTTTAAAATGATCTGCAAAAAAATACGCAATTACGTGAGGTCGCACTGGCGCGTCACAGGACCGGAGATAGGCGAGAAGTTGTAGTTTAAAAGTGCATTTTTTGTCAAAAATGACAGTCGTTTCACTAGATAAGATCCTTATGCCTCGTCCTTTTAAACTTAGTTGAAACTGCAATTTTAAACGTTACGTGTTGGAGTCCATTAAAGTCCATTAAAATGAGAAAAACCCTGGAATGTTTTTCTCAAAAAACATCATTTCTTCTTGACTGAGCAAAGAAAGATAACAACATTTTGGATGACATGGTGGTGAGTAAATTATCTGGATTATTATTATTATTTTTTTAAGAAAATAGACTTATCCTTGAAGTTAACATCCTCATTTCTTCACCAAATTTGTTTAAAACAGCTTACCATCTATTTGCCGTATTGCCGACGTCCTTAGCACACCCTCTGTGAAGCCTAATGTGCAAACGCAGGGTCCGTTTGACATACCCAATGTTGTTTGATCACGAGCAACTTTGCGACCATCAGCATTTGCCACAGATGTGAAAACAACAAAATACAGACATTTGAAGTCATAACCCGCCATTGTTTACAAATACAACACTGAACTCGCCGACCACACGCCACAGGTAACCCCACTTTCTCACTGAGTTTACCGGTATTTTGATACTGATGTGTGAATGATGTCTTACCATAGACTGTAAAAAATATGGACAACGCCTGTTTGCTCTCTTCCATTGGTAAAAAGTGAAGCCGTCAGTGTCCCGATATGGCGCTGACATCTTGGGTCTTGAGTCTGCGCAGTAGCGATTTTGGGACCAGTCCAGCGCAGTAGTGAGCAGGAAGGTAAAGCCACGTAATTAGGACCCCGCCCTCGCTCTCGCAGAATGCGCATATCACACAATATCACAGATGTTAATCATGACGTGACACCACCGTTTTTATATCATTAAATAACTATCTAAAAACAAACTTATTTTAAAAACAAACATTTTAATTTACATCAGAAGCCAGCTTAGGAAAAAAGATAATTAAAGTGTAATTACATTTTAGTTTGTTTCAAGTCCCATTGAATAACATGGGGAGGCGGGGTTTATGACCTATACTGGGACCAGGCACTAGGGGGCGATCGAGACATTTTGGCTTCACTTTTCAGGGCTTGTGCGGCACGCTTGTGTCTTACTGGTAAAAAGACGGAACGTCACTGCATGTGTATTGCACTACATTTTTGTATTTACTGGTAAATTAATTCTGGTAAATTTATGGTAGTTTACCGAAATGGTGTGAAAGAGGCTAGTGTGAGCGCTCCAGCATTCTCATGTGTGGACTCAACATGTAAATGTGTATGCATGTGAGCCTTTAAATATACAGTAAGACAGAACTTGAATACAAAATTTATTCATTAAAACGAGTGATATTATTACATTTTACAGTAATGTAATTTTAGCATCAACTTGGTACTGTACAGAAGTACCAGTACTTTTACATCCCTATTCGTCTCTTAGAGCTATACATTTTTATTATTCCCTCTTTCATTCTGAATAATTTTCCGTGTCCAAGTCAAAAGACAGATTCACTGTCATAAATTAACTCACAAACCTCTCAGTCCTGAATTCTCAATGGTGACTGATTTGCATCGAGCTGTTATCTCCAATATCAGTCCAGATGAAATTTCTATTTGTTATTCACAAATGTTCGTGCTATTACAGTCACGTCAAACCATTCTGACAATGAAGATAAGAGGTCACTGTTATGGATAACCAATCAGGCTTGGCAGATGAACTGTTTACGTAAAATGACACTGACAATTAGGTTAAAATGGAATTGCATCTGGATAGCAATATCTACCTCAGATAATCAAATCCTAGGGTCAGGTGAGGGTAAAAGCAGCCGTGACGTTTTATCGTGGCCTCGTTTTTTTTTTTTTTTCCAGAGAAGCTCATTATCAAAGTTGTGTAGCAGTGACATGGCATGCCTGTCAGTTTGATTTTTCACACAGAGAGTGTGAGATTTGGGCGGAAGAGAGGAAACAAAAGAAAATTGAATGTCAGAGAGAAGTGTGTGCGCGCGTATACAGAAACAGAAGTACTGAACAGAAAAAAGCTTATGAAGCATATTAAAGAAAAGTAAAGGTCAGATTATGTTTGTGTAATGCAGACAGAGAATGATAAACAGAAAGCATTATTACTGTTTTACAGCTATTTGTTACTGCAAGAAAGAGATGCACTGATGTTTCATACAGAAAAAGAGATGGCGTTAAGATGAAAATGTGTGTGCGTGTATGTGCCAATATAAGCACAAATTAATATCAGATGTCCCTGTAGCTTACTTGTTAAAGCATACGGTAGCAGAAGCAACACAGAGGTCATGGGTTTGGTTTCCAGGGAATATATGGACTAATAAAATGAAACCTTTGGAGTAAAACATCTACCAAATGCATCAGATTAAATGATATACAACACAATTTTGTATTATGATTAGAATCTTTTTTATCTAAACCAAAAATGAAGCTTCTCTATTTTTAGTTTTAGTATTTAAGCAGAATGAACATCCTTAGTAGTACTTGAGATAATTAACTAAATTTAATGCCGAACATGGAAGAAAATGAAAGCCTGCTAGTGTTACAGTAGGTCACACCTCAGAGAATGGCCTTTTTTAAAATAAGCTGTACATAATTTTTCCCTGAACATAAGGTAATTGGAACACACTTCCCCTATTACACCTGTTTCCTAACCAGCTGCGACAAAACAATTTGCCAGCAATTCCGTCAATTGCTTGTTGCACCACATATTCTGGTATACTCTGTACTCTCATTAGATCTACTGAATTTTCCATTTATGAAAAAATACACTTCACAATATGCAAAAAAATAAACAGGTAATTGAAAATGCTGGCTGTAATTTTACAAATGAAAACCATTCACTCTTGAACACCCTTGTAATTTTTTATTCTTATGGTATGTACTGTAGGCTTTTCTTTAAAGCCCAAAATATTATTCTGTTTCATCATTGCAAATGGTATTCAGCCCATCCCAAGCTGTAAAATAGTTAAATATTTAAAGAGCCCCTATGGTTCGACTCCTGATTTTATATTTCCTTTGGTGTGTAAGTGTGTATTAGTACATGTTAACGATATGCAAATGGTACAAACCCCAAAGTAACCGATGACGTGAGTTATCGTCTCCAAGTAAATCTCTTTTCTTGGACTACAACAAACACACGGATTGTAGGCAACGGTTTACTTTTTGGGATTGGTGATGTAGACAAGACCGACATTATCATAATTGCTCCCGCTTTGGACTTTTGACCGAATCTTTCAAACATGGTAAGGAGCGTCACATTTCCGGCTGACCTAAGACGTATTCAGGCCAATCACAATGTACAGATTAGCTGCCCAATAAGGGGCACAGGGCTTTTCAAATCAATGAGTTTTGTACAAAATCAGTGCGTTTTAGGAAGAAAGGGAAATCTGTAGGGCTGGGTATTGGCAAGGGCCTCACAATACGATACTTTTTATGCGCTACAATACGATGCATATTGCGATACATTGCAGTACTTTTCTTTTTTATCAAAAATGTAAAAAAAAATAGAGCAGATTTTTTTTTTTTTACTTTTTTTAAGCCAAAGTGCTTCCACACGTCGGCTTTGAGAGCTGCAGGCATTTTAAAATTTTCTGCTATTTTCTCACTACCGCTAACTTCTGAGACATTGGCTGAATGGCGTATATGACAGACAACAGGACAGCGACAACCACAGCAGCGGCGAGGGAGGTCGTTTGATGCACGCAGAGGGATTTTTTTTTATACGACTACTAGAGATTGAAATATTGATACACAATTGTGGAAAATTTTATCACGATAGTTAGCTGTATCGATATTTTGCGCAGCCCTATCAATCTGGAGCTACATAACTGTACGGTATGTGAAAAATAACATAATAACGTAAACACAAAATAACGTTTTTTTTAGTAATGAAATAGCTGCACTTTAAAGGAACAGTCCATTTTCTTAAAAGAAAAATCCAGATAATTTACTCACCACCATGTCATACAAAATGTTGATGTCTTTCTTTGTTCAGTCCAGAAGAAATTATGTTTTTTGAGGAAAACATTGCAGGATTTTTCTCATTTTAATAGACTTTAATGGACACCAACACTTAACACTTAACTAAACACGTAACAGTTTTTTTCAACGGAGTTTCAAAGGACTATAAACGATCCCAAACGAGCCATAAGGGTCTTATCTAGCGAAACGATTGTCATTTTTGACAAGAAAAATAAAAAATATGCACTTTTAAACCACAACTTTTCGCCTAGGTCCGGTCCAGCGTGACCTAACGTAAATACGTGTTACATATATAAAAAGCACATTTGCGGACCATTTTAAACAATAAACTGACACAAAGACATTAATTAGCATCATTCCACATACAACAACGTCGGAACGGTCCTCTTTCTCCACACTTGTAAACACTGGGGCGCGTTTCGCGTTCGTCCTCTGTGACCTCTTGACGTCATGACGTATTGCTTGAGGTCACGCTGACGCTATCAGGACCGGATCTAGACGAGAAATTGTGGTTTAAAAGTATATATTTGTTATTTTTATTGTCAAATGACAATCGTTTCGCTAGATAAGACCCTAATGCCTCGTTTGGGATCCTTTATATTCCTGTTTAGTTAAGTGTTAAGTGTTAGTGTCCATTAAAGTCCATTAAATTGAGAAAAATCCTGCAATGTTTTCCTCAAAAAAACATAATTTCTCCTGGACTGAACAAAGAAAGACATCAACATTTTGGATGACATGGTGGTGAGTAAATTATCTGGATTTTTCTTTTAAGAAAATTGACTATTTCTTTAATACTATATAAAAGTTGGGTAAAACTATGTTAGAAAACTTTATAAGGAAGTTGGAAAAATACATGAGAGAAACCATATGTGCGTGTTGCATATGGTCACATCACTCAGGGCTCGACAATGTATAGCCTGATGGCTTGTTTTGAAGCCTTGCTCATTTAAAAATTCAATAAAAGAAGATGCGAAACAGATGTTTCTCATGCACTGTTTCCGTGTGTGCATACATCTGAAGCATGAAAAGCCGCATCTCAAGACGCAAGAGCGCATATACGTTGAAATTGTTCAGACCATAGACAGCTATGAGGTCACCGAGGTCAAGATGTTAATATTAAAAACTAAAATTTACAGTTTTCTGAATGACTAATATTGGCATCCGCATGTATAATTAAGTTTGGAAAAAATCCTTAGTGTTAGGCCTGTTAGATGACCTCAAATCGTATGTGTTTGTGAATTTAAATCACTTTCAATGTTATAATTGGACTGTAATTAACATTCAGCTAGAAGCAATGAAAACTCTAGATTTTGAGTACATGCCCTAACAGATACACAGCTGCTTTAGTTTTACTTTCTATCCATTATCATTCTTTCAATGTTTTTTTTTCTTTTATATAAAAATGTAGTATTATCAAAATAGCTTCACGTTTAAATATAGTGGAAATTATTTTCTCTTTTATCCCAGTTAGACTAATGTTTTCCCCCATGATTCCAGTGTTAGGACAGAAATGCTGCTCTGTCATCTCTGTCAGGCACTATAGATCTGCTCTCAGATCTGTGTATGTTTGTGCCACTGAGGATGCTTCACTTTTTAAGAGAAAAAAAAAATAAAAAACGCTGCTTGCAGATTCATATGAGTTGTTGGACCTGGGGAAATAGTAATACGCTGTGTATACTAATTTAGCAGATGAATTCTTTTGCCCACCTAGGAGATTTAAAATTTTAAAATCAGCCATCTTCTTGAAGTTAACTGATAGTTTAAACAGCTAAGCTCATTCTTGTTTTCTCATATACACCCAAACATACTGTACTGGCCATGGTTACCTCAAAAGATGAATGCAAAATCAGGCTAACCCTCAAGCTTCATTTATAGTCAATAAAAGCATCTTACTATACGTACATCCCAAAACTGGTGCTGCCTGTCCGCTAGATGAAATGTTAGTCAAATAGGCTACTGTATGTGTAGACAAGATTGACTTGCTGGTTGCAGATATGGTTTAAACCGAGGGGCAACCTTCCGATCTCTCTGATGAAGCTAATACGGAAGTGCAATTCATCGACTGGCAGACTACAAAAGGGAGTCAATTCCCATAGACCACCATGTTAAAATGGCCAACTTTACAGTAGAAAATAATATGTTTACAGCCTGGTACAAAAGGTGTTTTTGGTCTTCATGACAACTGTGGGGGGGTGAATTTTTTTGTAACTCATCAATTCAAATGATATTAAGCCTTAAAGTTCTGCATAATTAAGGGCGTGGCCACCTAAGTGACGGTTGAACAGACACTACCGTCACTAGAGTTGAGCTAGGCGGGCATGGTTTCAGCAAACCAGCCACCTCAGCTTCACCCACGTCCCGCCTCTTTACCCATTTTTGGATATCCGCGAGTGACGCACGGCCAAGATGCTGACGGCAGGCAACGCCTACTTTAAGCTTCTTCAGAAATCTATGGGTGACATCACGACCCTACTTCCATCTTTTTTTACAGTCTATGGTTTAAAAACCATAGAAGGCCAAACCAAAGGGCTCAAAATGTACTTTTTTAGTAGGTAACACTGATGCTCCCAAATTTAAAAGTTAGGAGCACCAGACAAAATTTAGAAGCATCCATTGAAAATGATAGGAGCACCACAACTTGAAGATTAAGCCTTGAACAATCAAACTTGATCTTAAATTATTTGCCACACACTTGACTTGTGCTTAGCCCATTTTAAAACAAGCTCTAATGTTTAAAACGTGTAGATTCATGGGGCTCTATAAAACCATTTATTGTTATTTTAAATGATTTATTTTAACCTCCTAAGACCTGAGCTTTGGTTTGTCTTTTTTAGATTTTTTCCAGCTATTTGGGGTTAGGAAGAACCAATAAATATAATAACCAAATATTTTTCTTTGAACATGAAGCAGTGTAATTGTCCACATTTGTGTAAAACAGGTTCCAGTTACACAGAATTAAGTATTGTGGTGCAAACAACAAAAAAGTGATGTCCACGTATTTGGACACACCAGGTCTTAGGAGGTTAAAGGCTCTCTAAGCGAATAATGTGCGACGTCACTTCCTGTTGATGTTTGAACTGTTTTCAAACAAACGGAGCGTAGCTAACGCCTCCCCCTCCCTCTCCCGTCCGTGCATTCATGAACGCGCCCAACCCCCACCCCCAAATCCTTCTTGTCGTTTATTGGCTGGAACACTTTGTTATGTTTTGTTGTGCTAGGTTTGGCCACTATGTTGATATTGCCGTTTGTCGAGCCTGAGCTGTCTACAGAGATCGCGTTTTTTTACAGTTTGATCAGCGACAGGCAGCAAGCAGATAGTGAGTATATGTTTGCTGTATGTTAAAAAAAATGTTTTATGGTCTAAAATGCGTGAATTCGCTTAGAGCGCCTTTAAATTTAGTTTTTTATTTTCACGGATCATATTTTTTTCTGTTTTAATTTTTCTGGGTTCTGTTTTTTATACTTTTCAGTTTCTTTAATGGTTAATTACATTTCACTAAAAGCATGTTTTATAAACTCAATTCATAAAATGTAATAATATATCTTTTCTAAAGTAATCAAATAAAAATAAAACAAATAAATGTTCATCAAAACATTGCATTTTAAATTTTGTCAAAGTGCTGCATTACAAAACTTTGTTTAAATTAAAAATGAAAGAACAACTCTTTTAAGGATGATTATATTACTTAAATCATTATTTTTTATTATTTTAAAAGTATATTTTACTATACAATTGTAATATATTTTTGTCAACTTCATTATATTTAACAGACTTTTAATGTATTTGACGATTGCATCTGCATGAACTCTGACAGCAACTCTAAATATATAAACTTCATGTATTTGTGTCCTCTGATGCCAAAAACAGCACAGAATCATCCGTATAAAGTTTGAATGGGTCTCAATGAGATGTTCGCTGATTATTCCACACAGTATATGAGAACATTTCATAAAGAAATAAAAACAAGTTGCACAACAACAATCATTTGCACTCATACAAACGCTCCTAAATATATTTTAAGATCGCGCCAATTAAATTTAAGTAGCATATGTTGCAATTTTGAGCCCTGACCTCTCCCACCTAGGACTTGACTACATTGAAAATTGTCATTGTGGCTTTGAATAGCACACTTATTTCAATCTTTATGTAGTTAAAACATGTACCCCCGGTTTCACAAACTTAAGGCTTAAGTCCTAGACTAATCTGAGCTGTCTCAACTGCAAATTACTTGCACTGGCAGATCTTAAAATATACCAGTGCCATTGATTTGTCTCAAAATTGTCTCACACCAGTAACATCATGCTTATAAAAGATACTTAAACATCTGAATTTAAGTCCTGGCTTATGCTAAGCCTTGTCTGTGAAAGCAGACCTTAGCATTTTTTATTTAAACCTCAGTAGCAAAATGATGATATACTGTAGGGGGCTTGGAAGAGTTGGAATATGAAAAAAGATGTTCAAAACATCCCACCTAACATGATTAAAATTGTATGTAAATGCTTTTTGTGGCATTCTGTACTTATGCAGTTTGTGTCAAAAGAACAAAATTTTTTTATCTCCATCCCTCAGCCAGGCCTTGACTTTCTTCATGCATCAAAAACTGGGGGTTTAAGAAGGAAGTTTGATAAGATTCCTATTGATTGAAGGTCATTTATGGTACATGTTTGTATTCCTAAGGTGTACCACCTACTCTGAATTTAATTCAGCTGTGGAACATCAATAGCCTAACGTCAATGGCTCCATCCCTTGCTTTGGAGCCTAGTGGGGCATCAAAGGCTGTTTTGATCATTTCCCAGAATTCTCTTGGCTTATGCCCCTGCATCTAACATGAATCTATTCATTACCACTCACTGTTCTGGCAATTATGAAAAATTGATTTGTATTGACTTGTGGTATTATGCAATCCAATTACGCAATTGTACTGATGATGGCAGTAAGTCACCTGATCGATTGACGTTGCATGTTTTTTGAATGAAATGCAGACTTCGGTTTAGGGGTGCTCTGGAGACAGCTGTATAAATAAAATCAGTAGCTTAATTCAATGAAGCCATCTAAACTTCCACTTCCTAAACATGAAGCTGAAAATCGATTTTACATTAAAGAAAATTCAGTTTCGAATAATAGGAAAGAAGGCTTGCGTGTTTAACATTTTTAAATTGAATTTCAAGAAATATTGCTAGTGTGGTAAGGCTAAGGTAAGAGTAAAACTAATTAAACTTTTCACAATACTTTCTTTATCTCTATTTTATTTCTTTTTATGTGAGCCAGGTTTCTTGCTGTGTTTTTAATGAGTTTTTCTGGGTGTCTTCAATTGTAAGTGTATTTTCAGATGGGCTGACAGTAGTCTTAGATGGCACAGACACAGTTCATTCACTGACTGACATACTTTCCAAAGTCCCTTTTATGCAAGTCAGTTCTTTCTGCGGCCATATTGGTAACTCCCTAGAGCTGCTATTTGTAGCAATAAAAGTACAGCCTGATCGACTTGAAAGGAAAATTGGATTCTGCTTGTTTAAGCTTGGATAAACAAATAAAAGTGTATTTTCAAGCTGTTTACAGGCATTATACCTTTAGAAAACACAGTTTTGTTTGAGGTGCTTGTTATAGAGAGCAAAATTGCATATTCTGTTTTGCAAAGCTTTTTCATTTTTCAAGCTTTCAGTATGAACTGCACCATTACTCAACGGTTAGGAATGGAGCATAACAGAGGTTGTTTGCAACAGTAAAAGAAGCTTATTTAACTCTAAAGCCAAAAGTATAGTCTGTTTTTTATGTGTAAGCTAACATACGTGCAATGTCGAACACATAGCCTTGAAAAATACAGACGCATTCGTTCAACACATGCCGGGTGTGATCATAAGTCTTGAAAAGTGGCAAATGTTTCCGAAAGATGGTTTTGGTCCTTTCAAGTAGTTTTTATCACTAGGGCTGGGCAAAAAATAGATTTTTCAATTAATCATTTTTTGAAACGTGGTCGATTCAAAATTGATTCTCAAAGAGCAGAATAAATTTTTTTCTTTCATATTTATTTCCACAAACATTGAAAATGAGATTAACCTTAATCTAATTACTAGTCTTCTTCACTAGATGTGAGCCTCTTTTTTGCCTTGCGTGATGTCAAATCGATCTGGAACATCTGAATCAATACCCAGCCCTAGTTATCACACTGATATATGTTCAAGTGTTCATTTTTGTGATAAGTTTAATTTCAGCTAGTAATTTAATGCTATAGAAAGGGGGCGTGTTGTTATGATTGGCGTGGTTAAATTGGTCCCGCGAGGGTTTGGGCGGAAGTTTGATATTGCGGCACCGCCTCGATCTGGCTCCACGGACGATTCCTTCTGCGCATGCCTTGGCTCCAAACTGACGTTTTTACGTAACATGGTGGCGACCATGGTCGGACATTTTTGGCTTCAATTCATTACAATGGAGGGAGGCTATGTCACGTCGTCCATCTTTTTTTACAGTCTATGACACATGCTCATTGCGACAAAATGCAATGCATCTCCTCGGCTACATGCCACATTCTCCTGTAGGCGCATGCGCAACCTTCTGATAACAAAATCACGCACATGGTACAGACACCCTGGCGTACACGTAAAAAAAGGACTATACTTTGGCCTTAAATGCGTGCTTTGGATATGCACACACATGAAACTTGCAATATGATATCACAAAGTGTCATGGTATGGTCACAGAATATTTTGCTCATTTATCCGTGTCATTGTCACGGATGTCCGCATTTTTCAATGTACCACAGACTTTCTTTTCCGTGTCAGTTTCACGTATTGGTTACTCAATAATTTTTCCTATTTTTAAACCATTTCCGCATGGGTTTGGGGTTAGATTTGGGGTTTGGGTTAGGATGTCACTTTAACTATTGGTTTATACTATTTTTTCCGGATAAACAATTGTCACCTGACGTTAGGGTTAGAGTTGGATTTGGGTTAGGATTAGAGGTCCTAAGAGGCTGATATGGTTTTTTCTCAGGTCGATGCCGATTCCGATATTTAGAAATCAGGTCAGCCGATGGCCGATATATGATGCCGATTTTCTTGACCAATATGTTTGGCCGATTTTCTATTTGTACATAATAATCATAATGTCCTCATCATTGGCATATATTTTTAATGCAAAAATGTCACTATTTAAGCCAAAGTATTTAAAAAAATGATGACTGATATTTCTGAAGAGTTTTAAACCTCCTCCACACCATGCATTTATTAGACACAGATATTAGCTGACACTCTGCTGTCATCATTTTTTGTTCTTAATCAGTTTTTTTACCATGGCTTTTATGCCTTTGTAGGATAAAATCCTTCTTTGGTAGACCTGATAAATTATTTAATCATCATAAAGTTAACACAGTAAACGTCTAAGTTTTTTATTTTAGACTGTTATTTAGGGCAAATCTTACTAAACACATTTACTTTCTCATTTCTGGGGCGCAATGAGTGACTGATTGTGCTGACAGTGACGTCTTGTGAGTTCAATGTTGGACAAATCTGTTGTTTCAACCATTTAATCAAACAAATCGGTTCAAAGGAGTCAGTTCACGAATCGGACACGTTGTGTGCTAATCCAGGCTGAGCAGCCCAAAACTGTAAACGAAGTGTTACTGTAACAACACGAAAAACATTTCCTTGTGGATATGATTTGGTCTTCCGAGCTTTCGCCATCGTGTCAGTTTTGTTCTGAGTAATATGTAGTTAGGATGTCATTTTATGTTACAGAAAGTCGTTCTAACCCCAAACTCACGTGAAAATGGAAAATGGTTGGAAACGTATCAGTGAAATCTCTGTTGTGTCTTTTTTGCTTGAATATTTAAATTAGAAAGGCATTAAACGCCTGCAGATGATAAACTTTTGTGACAAGGCAGCAATGGCCCGAACAGGCAAGTGACAATCATCTCAACTGGTCCAAACATCATTCACGCTGGCCCAGGGCCATCAGGCGGTCCTTATTGTTGAGCCTTGATTCCAGAGCCTCCTTAGCACTACATATGTTGGATGACTTTATTTAACACACACAGTTAAAGTCATTAAGTCTCTGCTAATCAGATGATTAATTAATTCTGATGTTTTATATAAGGGAGACATATAAAATGTGCTGTAGTGTAAGTCCAGGAATTAGAGACACAAAACTAACAGACCAAAAAATTCCTCTCTATTAGACTGTGTTGTGCTTCAGTGCATTGTCCATTAAAAACATCCTCACCATCTTAACATCTTCTAATAAAAGAAACGTCTCTCAGTGTATGTGTCATGTCCAGTAATGTCACAGAGAGCAGTAAATGACTTCTTTCAGATCTCAGATGAGTTCATGAATTATACAATTAGGCCAAAAAGAGGAATGATGTTCGCTTTTCACTTCTTCTGTAGATCAAGGTTAGGTTTTAACTTACTCTTCTCTTTTCATCTTCATCTGGGCCTGTCTCTCTTTCACACATGCAAGTTTAGACTCACAAACATGCATATACAAACAGTGTTTGTATTAAAACCTGAGTGTAAATGAATGAGACAGAATCTCGTAATTCAAAGAACATAATAAAAGAGAGAGGGAGAGAGGGAATAATGTAAGTTTGTGTTAGTACTGTGACTCATCTGATGGCACATACGGTGTGATGTGATTTAAACAGCTGAAGCTAGCAGCTGATATCAAAAGACCCTCATCCCAGTACAAAACATGCCACAGGACCCCTACAGACCCCATTCAGTTTGAACTAGATCTCAGAAAGACTGTGTACAACAATTCTGCTCTACAAAAACTGAATTAAAAATCAATAAAACAAAACCTTTTTGTGAGAGATTGTGGATCTTTCTTTTTTATATATATATATATATATATAGGACCACAGAGCCGGGACCACAGAGCCGGGAATCGAACTTGGGTCGCCGCGAGCGCACTGGTGCTATATGTCGACAAGATTGTGTATCTTTCATTACAAGTGTTGTCATATACGGCAAGTCTTATGCTGCATACACACCAAACGCAAAGCATTGCATTCCTCGCTCTAAATTACTCGCGGGATTAAGCTTTGTGCCATGCAAATTTTTAGCTTTAGTTTAATATTCTCAACTTGCGTAAAGACGTGTTTGAGGTAAATTTCGGCAATTGCAGCATCCAGTTCGCGTCATTCACATCTCCCCATGCAAGTCGCGTCTATTTGCGTCTTTGCATTGATTTTGTATGTAATCTACCCGCGCATCAGGTCACCATCAGCTTTGTTGTTTTAGTAAAGTTTAAATGACCATCCATATTTATTTTTTGCTCTCTTTATTTAAAGCCCACTGAGGTGAAAATAATTTTTTTTATTTTGGTGTAATATGCTTTAAGACAAACCATGTGCAAATGCATCATTCAACATACCATTGCTGAGTATCAAAAGCGCAGTTTAAAATTGCCTCGGTTTCCTATGTCACAAACATGTAACCAATCACATCATCACAGTTGAGTGATTTGAGCTAAAGATATGTATGGATGGTGCATAGACTGCTGTAACAATCGCAGGACAGCTGGTTTAACACATGTGCAGTGTTAATGCAATAACACGTGCTAAACCAATTAGTGCTGCAAATGCGTAGCTTTCATATGCATAATGTGTAAACGAGACAGTAATGTCCCTTAAACTGACGAATGTAGCATTTATTTACATATGGTGAAAATATCTGGAGGCGGGGACTAATTTGCATATTCACACACATCCACGTATAATAACTGAGGCAAGGGTGAAGAGTTACATTCAAGGTGTTTTAAAGCATGCTGTCATAGGAAAACCTTTTACTATTATCATGCTCAAAGATGCGTTTCAAGTGATACAATTATCAACTACATGGGGACTTCAAGATAAAATGTAAAACAAAAACAGGTTTCAGAGCAAAATGGCAAAACAAAAATTATTTTATAAGAACTATTTTAAGGAGATTGAAGTCCTAAAGTCATTAGATTAAAATTTGAAATTAGGCTATCATTTCATTTAGCTTTAAAAGCGCCTGCAGGTTTCTACTGTTGCTCTAGTGTAAGAGGAGCTCACACTAAATATTTCACATTATAGCTTATGATTTTATTTTGTTTTTAATACTGCATACAAATGAAAGAGATATTTTATTATAAACAGTCACTATACGATTGCAAAAACAACAAATGTAAAAGTGAGATGATGGCCGACTTTTGCACATCAGATTCTAGATCTGTAACTGCTGTAAGGGAATTTATAAGTAGTTTTTCAAACACTTTTGAGTTGACATATTCATTAAAAAAGCAGTTCATAAGTCAAATGTAAATTGAATTACAATTACATTTATTCCTTATATATAAGCTTTTTCCAGTTGCATGTTTTTTTACATGCATGTTTTTTTACATGCAGGCAACAAACACATCAAAATAGAAATGTACACACTAAAAATGACTGGGTTATTTTTGACACATAATGGGTAAATTTTGGAAAGAAAACACTGTTGGGTTAAAATTGACCCAGTGCTGGGTTGTTTAAACCTAACTGTTGGGTTATTATTATCCATGGATGCACAGCAACAATCCAATATTGGGTTATTTTTAACCCAGCATGAGGTCATTTTTAACCCAGCATGTGTTCTGTCCAATATTTGCCCATTATTGGTCAAAAATAACCTAGCCACCAGTGTAATATCTATTTATTTACTTGGTATTATTTATAGGGTAGGCTGATCCAATACTTGGGATTCCTGAAACGAGTATCGGACTAACGGGGTCGATCCAAATCCGATACTGTGCGTTACTCGTTGTTGTTACTGTCATGCTATAGAAAATTCAGACTAATTTAAAAACATTTTATACACTATTCAAAGTCTTCATAATATGTTTGACAGCTTTATGTGAAAAACACATGCATATATGAAGATATTTAACTCTTTCACCGCCAGCGTTTTTAAAAAAAGTTGCCAGCCAGTGCCAGCGTTTTTCATGGTTTTTACAAAAGTTTAATGCCTTCCAGAAAATGTTCTTCTTCAAATATATAAACATACAATATACCAAATGAAAGAACAGACCCTCTGCTTTCAAAAAACAAAAAAAGTTTCATCCTACCTTCAGTAGTTCTTTTGTAATCAGCTTTTGAATATGGGTAGGTTTCTGCAAAAACACCACATTTTGAGCAAAAAGCAGAGATAATTCCATTTTTGTGACTTCCGGGTTTAAAAAGTTGCGGAAGGGCGCCACCTGGTGGATAATGACTCTTGATTGACGAGATATCTCGTCAATGGCGGGGAAAGAGTTAAGGTCACAAAAACTGAATGGTGTGGTATAGGGCTGTCCTCGACTAAGGATTTACATATTCGAATCAGAATTGTCGAATCTTTTCATAGTCGACCGATAGTCGAATCATCTATGTGTGTGTGCCTGGGTTGGGAGGGGGTCAGACCAGGTACACATTGGTAACTTTTATTTTCTTTCACAAGCAGCACACATAAACAAGTTTCTGATTAAGTGACCAAAACTGTCTTTCAAGTGATGAACGAAGACAAAACTGACGATGCATTTATATATTTTTATAAATGTAAGGCAACATTTGTTTAATTATTTCTCATAACATTTTAAATGTTTAAATTCCTAAAAATATAACAAAAGTGATCCTGCCTTGGAAACCTCGGCTAATTCAGTGTTTTTATTTAATTTGGAGATTAAGCGCGTCAAAGCGGTCATGACAAAAAAAAAAACGACAAATGAGAAATGACAAATAATTTGTGATTGTTACTGCAAATTATAAGCTTTATATTCAATTCATAAAAACACTGAAATTAATGATTTTATAGACACTACGCGTTATTATTTAGCACAGAAATACCTGCTTGCTTTCACTTTGATCATCTCCATTCACTTTAGATACAGAAACAACTGATGATATTATTTATTTCAGGAATCTCTTTTCTATCATTTGAAAGTGAACACCAACCATAATATTAAATCACAAGAAAGACAGTCGTGTCAGGCATAAATATAGGTTCGGTGCAGATATTTTCCGTTTCATCACCGAAATTTAAAGAAACGGCTTACCTGTTTTGTAGTTTAACTTTTGACAAGATAACCACTGTAATACATTTTAAAAACTTATACCCGTCGAAAACATCCGTTTTTTAATGTTTAGTTTGATGAACCTCTAAATATGAGACGAAGCGCACCCAGCACGTTCGGCTAAATTGCATGCGCAAACATGGCCAGCACGCAATAGTGCAAAATCTATACAACAAAAAGCAATCCAAAATGTACAGACTTAAATTAGATCAGAATTTACGTTTATAATAAATACATTTTTTTAAATAAAATAAGGTCAGAAGTAGTGTAGAACAAATGTGCAAAATGCCTCAAGTGCACGAAAACAAAACACAAGCCAAATAGATAAATCAGATAACCCAGAGTGATTTATAAATAAAATAAAATAAAGAAATTATTAAAAGAATGAACGTATAGCCAAAATTGCCAGCTTTTTCTTTTAAATGTAGAAACAAAGGGTCAATGGTTTATTAACATAGGAACCTCTTATGGACGTGTAGCCCGGTCACAGGGGTTGCTGGATTTATTAACGCATTTTAAAAATATTTATTGAAAGCTGATACTTCACATATTATTTGCAGAATTATAATAATATGCTGTAATATATTGGGAGAAAGCTGTTATATGTAAAATCAGATTTGTGCACAGTGCACCCATATACGCCAAAATTAAAGGATCCTCATTTCATAACACATCTGCGACGATTCGACTGTGAGATATAGTCGAATCAGGCTTCTCCTATCAATGCATCGAATCTTCGACTATTCGTGGTCACCCCTAGTGTGGTATTGCGGAGTTAATACACTGGAGTAGCAGTGAATTAAACGTGTCATACACACACAAGACACACAAACAATACCCATATTTTAAATATTGGATTAAAAAGTCGCAGTAAACCGCTGGATGAACGCAATACACTAGCATATACACTCTTAAAACGAATGTGTTAAAATAACACATCTCGTGTTAAGGATAATACATCTAGTGTGTTGTCCTTAACTTAACACATCTTTGTGTTATTTTTGGAACAACACACTTTGTGTCCCTTTTATTTTCTATAACTCAAAATCAACACAATATGACACATAATTTGTTTTAAATAGTTAACCACAAAACAATGTGTTAAAATTAACACACCCAGGATCGGTATCGGATGATACTCAGAATTCAGGTATCGTAATCGGATCGGTAATGGAAAAGTGTCATCAACCCACCCCTAATTATTTTGTGGTACTCAGTATATTTTCCTCCTCATATTCAATTTAGACTTAAACCAAATCATATAAAATTTCATTTCTTTGACCGTGACGTTGATGATTCATTTCCAGCACAAGCATTAAATATATAGAGCTATTAAAATAAATGTGGATTGCATTGCTCATATAATTTCCTATTTTAAGAATTTGTTGAAAGATTTGTTCATATTGAAATCTGTGACATTTGATTGTGGATATCTTTAAAAACTTTGAACAGAGCAGTGATATTTTTTGGTACAAAATAGGGATGGGCATTCGATTAAGTTTTCTTTGTCGATCGTCGGGAGAATTAACGATCGACTATCGATTAATCATTAATATTTTTATAATAAAATTTGTTATTTAACTTTTATACTTAAAAAATGCAATGAATACAAATATACAGCGTGTTTTTCCTCGATGAGACCTTTATTACAAGATCAACTTGTGGCAGACAGTTAAACTATGTTTCAAACATATATGAGCGTGCATGTGCGGTGCTCTAAAGCAGCGGAACCTGCAGCTGCGAGCCAGAGTTCTTAAACAGAGACCTCATTATTAGTTCCAAATAAAAAAAAAACAGATTCATGTTTAACATTAAATTAAACAAAAAAAATAATACTTAGATCTGAAAGGTTTCGTCAAAATGTAACTCAAAATTATTCAAGCCAGAAGAAAGTGCAAGATATTAGCCTTCCTAACATTAGGCTATAACAAATTAGGCTACTTAAAGCCTCGTGAAAAATAACTAACTTTAGTAACTCGCATAAAACTTCTGCACCAGTCTACTGATTTTTTTTAAAAAATAAAAGCATGTTTTGGGGTCAGACGGGACCGCAACCCATGGTGACCGTCAGTCCAGCCGCCGCCGAAAACAGCCGCTCCTAGGAGACTGACCGGGATGCACAGGTACCTCAGCGCTAACTTATTCCGCATACAGAGTATGTGTGAAACAGCGTGCGTTTTGTGAGCCCCATTTACCATTGTATAATTATACTAACATAGTCTTTTAGTTTTTATTTGTTGTAAAACAACAGTAGACATTTACTATGGTCTCCAACTCCACAATACCATAACCATGGTATTTGTAGTAAAATTGCGGAAATACAAATCGTTTTTAATCTGCAAAAAAAAAAAATTTCACAATGATAAAATCATGGCTAATTTTCCTAAGGTAGTAATTACAAAATTATATATGTTTGAAAGACGGAGATGCGCACCTGTCAATCTATTACATAACAGAGCGAGGCCAGAGACAAACGTGCTTATAAACGGGAGTAACATGGAATAATGTGTGCATCTTTGAATAACTGTAAGTATACATTTCGTTTAAATATATTTTGTCGTATAAAGTTTTGAGACATGGCCTAATAATGCTTTTTTCACTTGTATTGCTCATTTAGACTTATTGTGCGGGTAACAGCGTTTTTGACGCATTTACCTCAGAGATTATTTTAGCAATATTGCTTGTTCCGGTAATAATAATACAATTTATATTTCAATCCTGTTTCATTGTCTGTTTATTCATTTCATTATGCTGTTATGTTAATGTGATGATATTTATTTGCCATATAAAACGTGCCGTTATATGAATACTTTTGTATAATATTCAAATTATATGCGGAATAATGTGCATCTTTGAATAACTGTAGGAATACAGTTGCTTATTTTTGTCATAAAGTTTTGAGAAATAATAATATGAGGATTTATTTCCATATGAGACGCTTTTTGTCGTTGAATACTCTCGTTTATTATTTGGAAATCATATACATACATAGTAGGAAATATATAATGTGGAAGGGTAGACTTGCAAAGTTACTCTGCTTATTTTTATTTATGATATATGTGGAGATAAATAAAGCATTGCAAAACTGCTGATTTGATCCATTCAGATCCTGACCACCAGGCTAGAGATTTTAAACATCCTTAATACACACTTACTAGTCTGTCAAATAATATCTAAAATATATTGTTTTGTAAAAAAAAAATGATGCTTTGTTCTATTGTTTATGCGGAAAAGTGTTCACAGAAAGTGTCAATCACATGAACGTTTTATATGCAGAATAAGCGGTCAGCAGCGCACTGCAACGAGTGCTTGACGGATTCGCCGCACACATACGCAAACGCACTGCATACGGAGTATTTGTGAAACAGGAGTAAAATAAAAAAATGCATTTGATTAATTGATAACAAATTACGAAATCGACGAAATTCCTAACAATCAATTATCGATCGTCGATTAATTATGCCCATCCCTAGTACAAAACCTCTAAGGCAAATATGTAGATGCCTCCCCAACTCAAAAGCGGTTTCAGAAGTTAAGCAACTACCAACCTTCACAATGTAGCAAATCCCACAATGCATTGCTCTTAGCCCAGTAATAAGTCATTAAGTTGATAAACTTTAATATTTTATTCAATGCAGAGCTAGTGCTTCTTCACTCATTAACCACAGATTGTATCTAAATAACAGTAAGTTGAGTCTCTGCTACTCAGAATCCCAAGCAATGCTGATCCGGCTTTTTAAAATCTACCTTCCTTTAGAGCATAAATTTACATCTTAATAAAACACGTCTCATGCAGTTAAAAAGTCTTAAAGTTCACTACAGGCGAATGTCTGTTTGAATGTCATTTACACCAATCTCTGCAGGTAGAGGTGTCTAATGGCAGTAGAGGTCAAGTTATTGATCACAAGAAGACAGTCAAAGGATATTGAGTCAGAGGCGGCAGAGAAAGCGGAGAAACTGTCTGAAGTGAAGTGTCGGGGGAAAAAGGAGGCCAGCAGGGGAGCTTTTTGATAAATGAATGTCATTTTAAAGGAATGGGACACTTTACTATACAGTGCAGAAACCATTCAATGAGGCACTTCTTCATTGACGTCACCTGCGGGAGACGGTGAACATTTCTGTAAGTTTGAGACGTCCAAGTTTCTCGTCATGTTCTGCTGGGAAAAAGACAAGATGAGTAATGATAGAGGCATGATTTTGTCCAAGTATTCTCACACACACACCAAGTACACAAGTACACACGAGTTGCCCAGCAGAGCACCGTGTCTACCCACACATTAGCGTGTGGTGCGTGACAGTCCAGGAGCAGTAAAAATTTTACCTTTTATGTGCTGGTTTTCAGAGCTGAAACACACATGACAACAAAATCACAGGTTCCTTGGATCAAAGTTAATGGAAACGGCAGTCAGATCTCTCTCTCGCGGTTTCTTTTCATTTCCACCCCCTTTTGCTCTGCACCACACATTTTATACTTAACCCTTTTGATATGCGCGTTTGGTGTAACGCAAAGCATGTCAGTGAAATACATCACGGATGCGTGTGTCATAATAGAAATCATTCTTTTATCATTCTCACTTTTCTCTGTGTGGGAATGTCTATGTTTGTTTTTGGATCTGACGCTGGTATTGTGTTGGGACCGCAGGAGATGAATTCATGCGGCTGTGCCTTTATGTGCGGGTCTGTGTGAAGTGTGTTGGAAAGAGAGATGGGCAGGTCCGTGTGCAGGTGCAGGAGTTAATGAGTGTGTTTCCCTGTGGAGCATATATGACCTTGTGCATTGGATTTTCTAATATATCACCTCTCATTGTGTGTGTCTCCACAGGTGTTCGGGGACTACTATCATTTCCAGCATAGGGGTGTGGCGAAGAGATCTTTGTCTGGCCATCGTGGAGTTCATGTTCGACTACACACTGAGCCGCAGGTAAAGATGAGCAGCACGCAAATTTACAAATGCACCATCACAAAGAGCACACTAGATGTTAGGTGGTGAGAATAGAGACAAAGGGAGGCAAACAAGATAAGAAAATGGGGAAGAAGATGTGATGAGGAGGAAGTCATTGGCATTACCAAGACATGGCCTAAGCTTTGGTTGGTGTGTATGTAGGTGCTTGTGTGTTTAGTGTTACTAAAGTCTAGGTCCCTGGCTCAGCCGATAAGTTATCTGAGAGCAGCAGAGGCGTCCCGAGTGACTGTATATTTGGGCTGCTGGCTGCAGACTTCCATAGATCTCCCACTGACAAGCCTCTTATCTGCACTCTCTGAAGCTTTAGCCGGTAGTTAAAACCCACCACGCTCTCCAGAGATCCAACTACACGCCTAATACCAATGCCCTCCCAGACCTCACCTGCCCACCAGACGCAAAGCAAAAGACACCAAACACAGATCTTTGACAGCACAGAATGAAAGCGAGAGGAAGAGAGACGAAGGGCCGGATTATTTCTCCCCAGCGTGATCGCTTCTGTTTATTTGAGGCTAACAGCATCAGCGTTCTGCTCTGGACCCATTTCGCATGGCGTTCTAGTTGCTAGGAGTTCGTTTTTGGCACACACACAGCCTGTTATGCACGCCGAGGTCAGCGCGGTTTATGCTAAAGAAGCAGCCGCTCATAAGCACATCCCCTCCAGCGAAGTATCCTAACAGAATATGTGAAATTTAATGCAGGTCACCTCCCTCGCCCGCTTAACACGATTTCGTTTGCTCGGAAAGTTGAAGTGGGCTTTTCAGAAGTTTTATGGAGAGCGAAGGGCAGCAAGATGTGACAGAAACGAGAAGGTGTATTCTTCAAAATCTGACCTGGCCTTGCTTCACATTGGTGGGATATATTTAGCCCAGTGCCGACATTACAGAATAAAAGGCCATGGGGGGTGGTTAACTTGAAGAATTGAGAGCATTTAAGCGGGTGCATGTGTTTTTTTGTGTGTGAACTAACCTTGACTTTTTAGAAAAAGATATGGGGTAAACTTGCAATGTTTTTTAATAAAATGTTTTTATTTTTTACTAAAAGGGTTAAGGTCATTGCTCTGTGAGCTTGCATTGAAATACTGTAAATCATACAGACTTACAGAACTGTTTGCGCAAGGTTTTGTAGATCACACTCCAAAAACAACAATATGAAAATGTAAAATGCGAACGTTTTTCAATCTGAAGCCTGCAGTCTGCTGAGGTCGCTTATGTAGGCTGAATTGCACAAGCCATAAGCATATTACATGATAGCAAATATAAATGACGATAAATAAGTTACTTACTTCAGAAATATATCCTCCTCCAGTGTGTCTTCCATTGTTCTTCTTAGGTAGCGTTAATGTTAAAGATAAACGCTTTTCTTCCTCAATGTCCAGACATAAATGAAGATACCTCACGTGTGTGTATAAAGTTTATCATCCAAACATGCGGTAAAGTCTTTAAATCTGATAAAACTCTACGCTTTGTTTGTCATTGTTTGAACTGCTCGTCTGTTCATTACCATGTGAACAGCGGGTACTGCCTGTGGGCGTGACCGCAATAGAGATAATGAGCTCAGCCAGGAAAAATGTTACTCTCTTTACTTCAATTCAGATTATATAAACAGGCAATATTTGTTTTCGATTAAGATTAGCTTGTTTAAAAGTAGACATTTCAGGCTTTCTTTGGATATGTGTATCATGTTTGTGTGACGAGTATTCACAGAGTTTCAATTGATTTTTGCAACGTGTTTTGAGAGACAGCTGGCGGAGACAGAAATGTCCGAATGTGCACCCTGTTTATTTTCTTTATTTGACAAAAACACAAAGATCTCTTGTTATTGTGAATGTACACAAATTAAAGAAGACCCTTCACAGTTTTAAATTATGTCAAACACGTAAGTGTATGATTATTAATGATGGAGTATTTTAAGTTGATTCTGCCATGATAAGGAGAAAACACGTCAAAACGCAGCGCTGCGTTTTTGGACCCCAGGAAGTTAAACCGTTCTGCTGAATCATTACAATGAACCTCACCAATTGCGCAGAGGATCAGAAATGGTTAATTTCCTTCCTACAAACACCAAAATGGAAAACTGTGTAAATTACACCTCCAATCATGTGTAATTATGTAAACATGGCTTTATACTGAGACACCTGCCCTGTGTCTGTAAACCAAATACTGTGACAGTAGATACTGAATTGATGGAGTACCAAGACCGTACAAACATATGTGTCATATAAATACATAATCCCGGTACTTTTTCGCCTATTGTTTTTCAAATAATGTAAATTCGGACACTCTACTCGCCTCCCCTACTGATTTCCGTATATAAGTAGGCAATTTCGTAGGCAGCATTAATGTTCAGGTGCTTCAATAATGTAAAAAACAAGTTTCCTATATTCAAAGTCTGAGGGCTCTTTGGAAAGTGAAGTTTGGTGGTAGAATTGACTTATTTGTTCATAAGAAAAATATGTGAGTTTAAAGGAAAGCAGAAAAAAGGAGGGGAGAGATAAGATAATGAGAACAAGATAATTGGTAGGCGCTCTGGTTGTCCCCTATACAGTGAAAAATGAACCCTGTATATGGAGCAGGAGCCCCGTGGACCTTCGGGTTCATTAAAAACAACTGTTTTGCAGAGAGTATATCTCAGATGCCTATACTTGTCTCAGATGTGATTAGATTTTACCGTTTGTTGTCTAATACCTCTAGGTTAGTATAAATGCTAATGTTATTTTTTTCTTTTTCGCTAGATTGTTTTCTTTAATACATTTATAAGACACAGACAACTGCATCTGTTATTGTTGTGGGGTTGCTTTTTTATTGACTCGCTGCTCTTTACGCTGATGTTATATATATATTTCCGCAAAATGCAATAAATCCATGACAAGTTTTTCAAAGTGATATAAATCTATTGAATCATTACATAAATATGCATTTCATCTTTGCCATGTTATATTCATTTAGTTGACTATACACTGATTTAAAAAATAAACATTTAATGGCATTAATCAAAACACTTACTTTATCATATTAAGAACACTGTCATTGCTGCTGTCATACTTGGGACGTCGTCGCTGAACTTTTTGTCAGCGATCAGCTGTAAAATGTTTTGGTCTTGCTCGATTTTAAAATAATGGAAAGTTTTTATAAGATCCCCTGGGGTCAATGTGTTAGCATGACAGAAGCTTGATGCTGTCGAGAGAACAAAGCAACAGCTGGCATTATTTTCCTTTGCGCGAGTGCCTCTCACGTAATTTATTCGATTTGGATGGCTTATGTTTTTTCCCCGCCACAGAAAACCACTACAGGTTTATCAATGCCATCAAAAGTATTATTTTGTTTTTGTTTGTTTGTTGATCACAAAGTACAAAGTAGATGAGGAAAACTAGGATTGCGTGTGTATTCAAAGTGGCACCATTATTGTTTACAATGCGTGGAAAGGTGCATTTATCGCGTTTTGGAACCAAACTCTTCACATATATATATAAACTTAATCTCAGATGAATCTCCTATAAAAATCAGTACAAACAAAAAGTGAATGGGAACTAGGGTTGCAACAAGTAATCAATAAAATCACTAATAATTGATTATGAAATTAGTTGTCATTGGTTGGTCTGTGACGTCACATGATCCCGCACCACTGTGTGACAGCGAACACGCATTTTCATACAGCGCGAGCTGTGTGCTTATAATTAAAGTCAGGCTCTGTTTCTTCATACAGCGGGTGCTGCTTGCTCAAAGTCAAGCGTTTTTCTTCATACAGCTCGAGCTGCACATTTATTAGGTGCTTCTTCTCACCACACAACTGGCTTGGTTAAAGGATTAGTCCATTTTCTTAAAAAAATCCAGATAATTTACTCACCATCCAAAATGTCATCCAAAATCTTGATGTCTTTCTTTGTTCAGTCAAGAAGAAATTATGTTTTTTGAGGAAAACATTGCAGGATTTTTCTGATTTTAATGGACTTTAATGGACCCCAACACTTAACAGTTTTTAATGCAGTTTAAAATTGCAGTTTCAAAGGACTCTAAAGATCCCAAACGAGGCATAAAGGTCTTATCTAGCGAAACGATTGTCATTTTTGGTAAGAAAAAGACAAAATATGCACTTTTAAACCACAACTTCTCATCTTCCTCCGGTCATGTGTCGCGCCAGCGCGACCTCACGTAATACGTCATCACGTCAAGAGGTCATGGAGGACGTATGCGAAACTACGCCCCACGGTTATCAAGTGTGGAGAAAGAGGACCGTTTAGACTTTGTTGTATGTCGAATGATACTAATTAATGTCTTTGTGTCAGTTTATTGTTTAAAATGGTCCGCAAATGTGCATTTCATATATGTAACATGTGACCTTTCCACGGCATTACGCAATTACGTGAGGTCGCGCTGGCTCGTCACATGACCGGAGATAGACGAGAAGTTGTGGTTTAAAAGTGCATATTTTTCTTGTCAAAAACGACAATCGTTTCGCTAGATGAGACCTTTATGCTTCATTTGGGATCATTTAGAGTCCTTTGAAAATGCAATTTTAAACTTGATTAAAGCTGTTAAGTGTTGGGGTCCATTAAAGTCCATTAAAATGAGTAAAATCCTGAAATGTTTTCCTCAAAAAACACAATTTCTTCTCGACCGAACAAAGAAAGACATCAACATCCCGGACGACACGGTGGTGAGCAAATTATCTGGATTCTTTTAAAGAAAATTGACTAATCCTTTAATAGCAAGGCAGTGTTGCTAGGTCCGCAGATTTTCGGCGATGTTCTGAATGGGGCTACTTTTAAACTGCATCTGCTGGTTGATGCTTTTCTGCTGGTTACAGATGAAAGAATTTGATTCATAAGTTGTTAGTATGTGGGCTGTGAATAATCATTGGAATGCTTTTGGACTAATTTTGAATGGCCATCGGAGTAGTTTTGTTACGTGGGTCTGGCAACCCTGACAGGACAATGATGGAAGCTAAAGCGCAAAAGAGCGCTGGTTAATAAAGGTTTCATTTTGTCCTTTAATATAAATGAGTTTGCATTTTTTTATTATTTTTGGGTTTTCATAAAAATAGTCAAGAACTGCAAACTAAGCATCTGTTATAAAGTAAGTGGGAAATCCAGGTTTTATTTCTGTAACAATGCATGGATATCATATGGCTTATTTATTTTGTTAATAAATAATGTTAATTCTCATCAAGGTTTAAAGTTGAAGATTAAAATGAGTTTATTAATCTGAGGGAAAATATTCTTACCAGCACATTACTAACTCAAAACTAACTATGTACATGCTTAGGGCGTTTGCATTGTAATAATGGGAGACTTCAGATTTAATAATCGAGATTGGAAACGTGCTGTTCTATCATTAAAATCTTATTAAAGCGTCTTATTAAATTGTTTGGGCATACCAATATGGTGACTCTGTGGCTTCACAATTGTGATGTCATGATCAATCCATTCATTTAATAGATCAGTTATTATTTATTTTTCACTGTTTAAGTTCAGAGATAAGAAGAATGCTATCTAGTGGTTGGGATGTACACTCCAAATGAAACAACTGTGATGAATCTTGTATGATTTTTAATAAAAAATGTATTGATTTATTTATTTCCAAACAAAATATCACAATACTCACATGTATCAGTATTACATCTCTAATATTTAGTTACCAAAAACAATCTTTTTTCAAAAAGTACACTTGTTTCGTTTCATTTATTTGAAAGATCTATGTTGAGTAAGCCATTGTGGTTTTCAGAAAGACTACAAAGCTGGGAACCCAAAATGATATTTAAACTCACTCAGACGCTTTTAACATTATATAAAGCAATAAACGGTACCTGAGATTAAAGCACCAGACTTTGTGGTGGTGTTCCAGAAATAGAAACAGTTTTTAAAATAGATATAAAAGAGATATAAAACTGTAAAAAGCTCTTGTAATAAAGTTTTGGAAGAATTTGATCAGAAATGGTAGCACCTTTTTGAGATCTCTGACTTTAAATAGCAGATGTGATGTGAGCACAGTGTTATTGTTCTGGAAGAGGAGACACATATGGCATTGCCAAGGGAAAAATAAACAAACCATTTAATTTAATATTGTTGAATAAGAGAAACTATTGCGATTGAAATTAAAACAACCCATCAAAATGACAAGGGTTTTGACATAAAAGACAGAAATGCATGCACGGGAATGTGCACACGCACAGCCAAACGTGCAAAAACACACAGGGAAGTGCAATAACAGAGCAGATTGAATTAAACAATGCAGTTCAGTGTGGATATTTTTAGAACTAGAGCAAGCCAAGCAGAAAGTACATAAATCTCTAATTAAAGGTAAAAGATAGAGATGTGAACCGTTTTCAGTTATGTAAATGTGTAATGAAATATTGTCTTTGGTTTTATCTCTGATGTTTGTGATTTTAGGTAATTTGGGCTGAGCAGCAGATTGCCAAACAAAGACGCAGAAGAGACATTCATATCGAACCCACAGATCCAAAATTCCCTCAGCAGTGGTACCTGGTACGTGAACAGCATACGTGTCAATTTTGCAGTTGTTTTGAATGTACAATGTATTAAGTGCTTTACAGTGGAAAATTATCTCAGATGATGTGTGAACATTTCCTTAGATCCCATACAGATAGGTGCTCTGAAAACAGCATTTTAAACGCTTCAGTCTCAAGACAGCACAACATAAAAGTCAACCCTGTATAATATTGAATGGGCTACATTAGTGCACATTCTTCTGAAGACAAAACCAACTTTTCGATTGTTTTTATCACATTGTGAAATCTTTCTCTATCCCTAAAGTAGCTTCTGCTGAATCGTGCTGATGTAGTCAAGACTTCAGGGTGGGTACAATCGATAATAATAACAGATTGTAGTCAGAAGTTGAATAAAAGATGGTCTGCTTGGGCACATTGTTTATCTTCTTGCGTCTAAAGAAACAACAGTCGCTACATGAGAATGAACAGATTGGTGCCTTTGAATTGGCTGGAATGCGTATGTATTCGTATACATGCAGTATACACATAACTATAGACATGCATACATACATCTACTACACCTTTCTACTAAAACGAGTTGATATATGTGACCAATCACTGAAAGTAGGGACAGAAGTCGGATCTGGGGCATTTTGAGTTATTCACAGATTCTGAAAGTGTAGTATCCAAACGTTCCATATCTGATCATATTTTGAGAAGTTGTGGCCATTTGAAGGTAGGCACTCCAAAAACCTTGAAGTGGAGAAACAGCCTTTAAAGGGGCAATAAGTAGGATTTTAAGTGTTTTATTAATCAAAATCAATGTCTTTATTCATAAATATGTCCTCGTTGGTGTCAAATGACCTCTGCCAGTGATCTGACTTTTCTTTGTAAGCTTAGAATTTCTCTTTACTTACATTGAACGGGTAAGTAGCGCGAGATGGTGCCAGGGGGGCCCCAGTTTTATGACATTTTATAAAATAAATTAATTTATCATGAATTCTGTGCAATTAACCCTAAAAAAACAAGGCTACTAACCAACAGCACTACTTTCTATCATTTAATATGCTTTGCTTAATTAAAAGTTAAGTTTTAGAACAGTAAATTTTCTTTGGGGGGGTGCGAAGGAATGCGCCATACACATGGGGGGCGGCATGCTAAAAAAGTTTGAGAACCACTGTGGTAAACAAAATAAAATTTTCTGTTTTTATAACCGTGTGTACGAGACATTGAAGTCATGTGACTGGAGTGACGCAGCTGACGTACAACGCGGCTGACTGTTATCTGTTGCGGCCCAGCTTTTTTTGTGCGCCCGAGCTTTGTTTACAGTCTGGGAAGACGCACGCTGTAAGTTTGTAAAAAAACTTCGCAAACATGTCTGAGGATAACAGGTTAGCCGCGTCACTACAGTCACGTGACTTCACGGGGTTTACAACAGAACCGGAAGAGAAGACAATGCTGAATAAGGGGCCAATCACACCAAACGCATTTATGGCAGTTGCAGGCGCCTTTATTGAATGATATTCTATGGGTAATGAGCATATGCTCGCTGTTTATGCGTGCCGAACGCCTTGCGTTTTTTGCCGCCGTGGCAGCACGCTTTTTTGAAGGAGCGCTGAGACGTCATTCGCGTCTTTCCATTGTCCAATCGAATGACGGGAGAGGCGGGCCTTAGGTTGTGGTGAGGGAGGTTTCAGTTGCTTTGAAGAACCGGACTCCACTCGCTCACTCTCTTCTGCGTGTTATTGCACCTCTCACCCTCAAACAAGGTCAGAGCAAACACCCTCTTTTTAAAGTTTCTGCTAATATGTCAGTTAACAGCAAAAGAGCAATATTAGATTGACAAAACAGCTGACTTGGTGGTTGCCTAGCAATATAAAAAGCCGCGTGCTCTTTTTTAAAAAGGCAGTACGTCGCGCATTGTGTTTCCAAGCGTTTAAAGCACGTTTGGTGTGATTAGCCCCTACAGTTGTAATTTTTGCTATTTTTGAACCAAAAAGTATTTTCGATCCTTCAACACATTCTAACTGATCCACTGATGTCACATGGACTACTTTGATGATGTGTTTATTACATTTCTGGACATGGAAACCGTAAATAGATTTTCAATGAAGGGACAGAAAGCTCTTGTACTAAATTTAACGTTTAAACATCTTAAACTGGGTTCTGAGGATGAACGGATGTCTTCCGAGTTTAGAACGACATAAGGGCGAGTCATTAATGACATTTTTTTTGGGGGCGAACTATCCCTATTTAGTAGCCACGCTGTTCCCTTGGGGGGCGGGGGCAAAAACAAATCAAACAAAAGCCGCTTATCCAGTATGTAAATACACACAGACAATGACGCCCCCGCTGCACACTAGAATCTCTGGAAAAACAAGTCGATTTCAACCGCAAAATGTACACTTTTAAATATAAAAAAACTGCTATTTCAAACATGGAGAGACTTCCTCATGATCTCAACTAACAGATTCTGCAAAAAAAGTGAAAAAAAACTGTTCTTTCTCATTATCTCGAAAGTTGTGCTGCCGCCTTGTATCACTGGTTTCTGTGATGGGTCACATATTAACATTATGTTTATTGACCGAATAGACATCATTATATGAACATTTGCCATATTTTAAATTATAAATATAATGGTAGACATATGGGTCTCAAACAGATAAAAAATATAATGAATACAAAGTAATTCAATTGTGTGTAATTGTGAACATTTACACAGATTTGTGTGTTGTGTAGCTACTCTGTTTTGTATTCGGTGCATGATCCTTATGTTAAAAACATATTAATTCGTAAAGTGAGCATCGTGGACCGTAAATTACGACACAAACGCGACTGCTGTCGTTGTGCATTAGCATACTAATCCGTTAAAGTTTCAGTTCAACCAATGCACATGTTGAACAAACACACACCCGCAAACATGTTTTTATAGTGAGGAATGGAGGTTGTATCATTGTTGACAGGGGAATGAATGCTTTTTAAGTTGTTTACTCTGAAGATGCGGCCCAGAAAGACAAGCGATTCGATCCTGACGGTTTATTTTTACGTTGCTTTTTCTTATCTGGGGAGAGAACGGGGCAGTTATCCAGAGACATGCCATTTAATGTTCTTCATTGTGTTCTTGCACCCAATTTCCACATTTACATTTTATAGCTGTTTCTCCACGTTAAAGAAAGTATTTAGCTGTGGCCTTAAAGCAGATGGCGTCGGATATAAAGGAACGTGTGAGGAAAAGAAATGACATGAATGAGAAGTGAGAGTGAGTGAGAAAATAATTTTGTTAAAGTTTCCACACTTCTTTTGTGAGGGAGAAACGTGTGGGACTATGTGTGAACAGTCATCTTTCATTTGCTTTAGCTCCTCAAGCTGAACAATAGTGTGTGGCAAAGGTAAAAAATCTGTGTGCATGTGTGTGTGTAGTCCTGCAGGTAGGTTGTTCCCCAATGGGAAGTCTTGGTCAAATTGTGTGTGACTTGGTTAAATTTTCCCATCAAAACAGCTTGAGGGCCTCATGTTCTACACAGCGTCCCCTGTCCTGTGCTTTTGCGGTGCACACAAGAGCTTGACCAAGTCCAACATTTACCTTTCATTGCTAAAGGGGGTGTCCTTTATAAAAGCAATAAAGCACTGAAGAATAATTTCCTGTCTTTCCAGTGGACAAGATTGTGACATTTGTCAAGTAAAATATCTTTCACCTTGCAGAACAATCCCAGTCATGGAGACCTAAATGTGAAGGAGGCCTGGGCTCAGGGCTTCACAGGAAGAGGAGTGGTCGTGACCATCCTGGATGACGGCATCGAGAAAGATCACCCTGATCTCGCCGGAAACTACGTGAGCCATCCCTACTTATAGCATACTCACAAACTTCCCTCATTGACTCTTTCCCTGCCAGCGTTTATTTTTTTTTAAAGTTGCTAGCCAGCACCAGCATTTTTCATGATTTTCACAAAAGGTAATGCCTTCCGGGAAATGTTCTTCTTAAAATATATAAACATACAACATATCAAATGAAAAAACAGACCCTCTGCTTTCAAACAAAACAATCTTTTTTTATTACCTCTCAAATATGTGTAGGTTTCTTCAAAAACACCAACTTTTGAGCAAAAGCTGAGATCATTTCATTTTTGTGAAGGACTTTTAATAGAGATCAGATTCAGAGCGATCCTTAAATCTTACACGGACATACAGTTGTTTGCCCTGGGGCGATACTTCCGCATTTCATAAGTTGCGGAAAAGCCCACCTGGTGGATAATAGCGGTGTTGCGGAAAGCCGGAAATACTTGTCATGAAAGCCAATGCTGACATTTGAAATCACCTAAACAATTACACCCCTACCCCAATAGAATCTGGACCTTCTTTTGATAAACCCGCCCCACACATACCCAACCCAGGCAACGATGTTGTTTGGTAGTCAGCCCGACTCCCTTTTCCAAAGCGTTTTCAGAAATCGTGCCCAGCGCCTTTAATTGACGAGTTAACTTGTCAATGGCGGGGAAAGAGTTATTGAACATGTTTTTATTTTTATGTCAAATTTTGAATAATTTTTTAAAGCCTCAGGGTAGAGTTCTCAACGGGCCTGAAAATTACGACCCGACCCGGCCTGTGGCTTTTAAGCACGAACCCGATGTAACCCAACACATCAACGTGAATTATCTGTCCGAACCCGACCCGCGGCCCGACGCTGCCGACCCCCCCTCCCTTTTTTCTCATACACGTATAGGCTATTATCATGACCAGCAGACGGGAATTCAAATCAACCTTGATTTAATGTTCACGCCTTTTAACAATACAAACAACTCAAACAGTAAACTTTAAATATAGGCTATATAAATATGCCTTAAATAAAAATCACGCAATAATAAATAAAAAGAACTCAAACATGTACCCAGCCACCGGCTTCTCCTCCTGTAGTATCAAGCAATGGGGAATTCACCTGCAGCAAGTTTACTTTTCTCCAACTCTTCTCTCCAGGCAACAGGCGTAGTGATAGCAATAAGCTCCGGGGCGGATCCACAACGAATCCGCTCTGAGGCCGACAGCTCCAGTCTGGATCCGTTGCTGATCCGCCCCGGAGCTTATTGCTCCCCCGCCCCTCTCTGTGATGCATGTTGCACGCAGCAGCCAGACCAGTTTTTCTTTATGGTGAACAGCAGTGATGATTAATAATTTTTTTCACTGAGCGTAAAAGATTAAGCCCGACGTCCGACCTGACCCGACTCATTTGCTTATATTTTTGACCTGAACCCGGCCCGACCCGTTGAGAACTCTACCTTAGGGCCAGATTTACTAAACGGGGCAAATTAACGTGAGAGCGCAATTCCAAAAAAAGCACAGATGGGAGTGGTAATATATGCAGGTTATTTACTAAAAAGGTGCTAAATAAATAATACAGGCGCCACACCTGATTTCCATAATGACCAACGCAATCTACTAAGAGCAGCACAAATTCGCAGTCTGTTTGTCTACCAACTGTTCCCAACCTTTTTAGCCCTAAGTACCCTCACAGCCCTATCAGTAAGGCTCAAGTAGCCCTTCATCTAAACTAAAACAAAGTTGTGTTTTAAAGACAAATAATTAGTAATATTAATTAATTAATTAATTTTAAACATTAAAGTAAAAAACACTGGCTGAAGAAGCATGTTTATTTCAACAAACCACCATTATTGCGATCAGTGTTTGCATTTTAAAAGACAGGCCTACAAAATGGCAATTTTGACATGCTATAATGAATTATCTGTGGGGTGTTTTGAGATAAAACTTCACATACAGACTCTGGGAATGCCAAAGACTTATTTTACATCTTTAAAAATTTCATCATATGACCCCTTTAAGGGCCAGATTTATGATAAACCTTCATTTTGGCGTTAAATAACGACTACTAAAGACACGCAGTAGATATTTAGCTCTGAAAAGGTGTTATTTTTGCGACCTTATTGCATATGTAGACGTTTTCTTTTAGAGCAACATTAATTGGAGGAGAGTATTTAAATTTAGTTTGCCAGAGGAACAGTGAGGAGAAGTGGAGGAGAAGTCACGATGAGAAGTCAAATCAGGTGTTTCAAAACTTCTTTTAACCCTCCATCTATCATCCTCTGGTTCTTCTTGGTGTACTTTTACATTGTTAGCTGGAATTTCACACTCCGCAGTCCGCTTTTATATTGCAATGTCCTGCCGAGGTCGCTTATTTGCACTGCTCTTAGTAGGTAGCAATGGTCATTATGGAAATGTACTTAGGCTATGTCATTATTTTGTCCGTGTTATTTTATTTGCGCCTTTGTAGAAAATCACACGCAGGTTTTCCACTCCAATCGGTGCTTGTTTGGAAATGAGCTCTCATACCTTTGTAGTAAATCTGGCCCTAAATTGACTAAAATCTCAATTTAAGTTAGTGTTAATTAAAGTTTGCAAATAACTGAAATTATTCTGTTAAAATTATAAAGAGAAACAAAATGTGTTAAGACATTGACTATAAATACAAAAGACATCATACGGGACAAAATATGTTAGCCACTTTAAAAACAATGCAAATGCTTGTTTGCGTCGTTTCAAAATTATATGGCAGTGGGAATGAATGCACTGAAAAAAATTATTCATTCAATTTATTCAATTTTTTAAGGTAGGTGGTTGCAATCATTTTATTTAAGCTACATTTAAACAAAAAAAAATTGAAAAACAAAACAAAAAACTTTTGTTTAAATGTAGCTTAATTAAAGGAACAGTATGTAAGAAATGTATATAAATTATTCATAAAATGGCCCTGATATGTCACTAGACATTAAGAAATCATTTTCATTTCAAATACTTATATCACTGACAACAGTGGTCTGGCCAGGATATTGTCATTTAAAAAGTTGCAGCCCTCAACTGATGTTTATGTTGTCATGTTGTGTATTGGCCACCAGTTGTGTGATTACAGTACCAGTTTTAGCCACAAGTTTTGTGATTGCAGTACCAGTTTTGGCCACAATCCTACATACTGTTCCTTTAAATTGATTGCGACCACTTACCTTAAAAATTGAATGAATCATTTTTTTCAGTGTGTCATTATTTGAATATTATTTATAGTTTATACACTTTTTGTCTTTAGAAATGAATCAGGTTCATTGAAAATAGTCAGATCGTTCTTGAGTTTTGGAGCATGCAGCGCATTTACACAAGATGGCTAATAATATTAATGATACGATTAAAATTACATTTAAAGTAGTCATTTTTACAATGCTTTCCTCATAAATTAATTTTAGGTCAATGACTGGACAAACAAGAGATATTTTTTTTTAATCTAAATCTTTTTGTTTACCCGCGGGAAACACTTCTCGTACCCCCGGTTTGGAATCACTGGTCTATTTCATAAGTGAGCTGAAGTGTTTTTTTGTTTAAGCTTTTAGATTGTTTGTAAAATTTATCATCTTCAACTAAATTTTTTAATACAATTACTGTTTGACTATTGTGATCAATGCTTCAGGGTTAATATAATATGTATAGATTAGTTTAGAGATATTTTTATGTAAGAAGTATAATCTTTCAAAAATATAATACGACCAACTGGTCAATTATGAAAATATGTCGTATTTTAATTTTCACGTTTGAATACACCTATGGAAAATCCTTTATGGGTCGGCAGTTTGCTAGGTTTTTAACACAGCTGTTGTGTCAAGAAAAACTGAACGTTGAGTATTGAATTGTTGAGTGTTTCCTATTTTTCTCTTTTATTTCTAGGATCCAGACGCCAGTTATGACGTAAATGACAGAGATCCAGACCCTCAGCCCAGATACACACAGCTGAATGACAATAGGTAACAATCTGTTCCCTCTCATCCTCCATCTCTCTCCCTACTGTTCCAATCAGCACATCCGCAGCAGGGTTGCCAGATTTGTTGGGCTGCAACAAACGTGCCATATTGCAGAAGTTCTTTGATTGTAAATTTTTAGAGGTTCTCGCTGGTGGACGAGCACTGGAGCCAACGACTGTTTATTTACAATGTAAACCCGGACACCATCAAGGGACAAAATTCAGTCTAGGCTGGCAGTTCAGTATCTTAATTTTGACACAGCTTCTCTTCTCTTTGGTGTACTGATTTAAACTCTTATGTACTGACAGAAACTGCGCTGCTTAGTGTTTTGTTGGGAGTATAAAGTGATTTGGAGCCGGTTTAATGCAGTCAGCAGGGCACCTGCCGTTCAGAGACCTGCACTAACGGCTCCTAAATACTTTCATGAAAAATGCATTTTATAGAAAATCTCATAACTGCACGGTGTTCAGACGTGCCGTCGGTTTCCCCGAGAGAGAGAAAGAGAGAGCATCCTCTCCTTTTTGTATCACACTCTTTACTCTTTTTTTATCTGTCAGACCATCATGTTGCAGTAATCAGTCGCCTGCGGCACAATGGTAGAAATTAGCCGATCAGGGCCCCCCATCTCTCCCTTTCTGTCCTCCACAGCATTTTTTTCACCATTATGTTTGAAGAGGATGTTTGAAGGACCATTGTGCACCACCTATTTAGATTCTTCTGAGATTGACAATCTTCAATCTAGCTGTATTTTTCATTTCTCTTTTTTATCCAAAAAATCAGCTGTGATTAAATTCACACCAAAGACATCTGGATTTTGTTTTTTCTCTGCGATAGACGCCATTATTTGTGGCCTTTCACTGATTGCATTAAGCATCATAAGTTCAGCCGTAATAAAGGGAGGATCGTCTCTTCCTTTTAACCCCTAGACAATTTTCTATTTCTTTTCACCCTGAAATTTCCCCACAGCTACTCTGCTAGATTTGCTTTAAATTTTGTGCAAATTGGGCTTTGTGCCAAACCCCTTTCTTTCCTGGTTCGTGTTCAGATTGTGAAAGCAGACGGATGCATAGGAAAGCCTCCTCTTTCTGTATCTTCTCAGAACAGTAGAGCTTACAGCTTATCTTTTTTAACGAATCCGTTAACACCATCACAGTCTCGCCTTAGCACCTCAGTCTGCTATTGACGTGTGGGACTTCTGCTAAAACCCACTGCAGTAGCTTAAAGTGATACTGTCGTTCCATGGCAACAGCGAAGTCTTAACAAGCATTCGTAACCCTCTCAGCGTCCAGACGAATGCATATTACGATCAATCAGCGACTGTGAAAAAAAGGAGGGGACTTCCATCCCCTTCGGGTCTGCCACACCTCTGCAACCCGTCATATGGGAAGTTAATGCCTTTACTGTGTCAATACCATTATCCTGAACTGAATCGGTTTGAGTCCATGAAATGAGAAGTAAAATACATGTTTGTGTCGGTAGCCAGAAACCGTGAGGCAGTATTAGAAATAAATCCCTCTTTAGTTCGGTTCGGTTCTCCTACACATGGACAAGGAGCAAAGAGCAATGAACATTATGGATTTACAACAAAATTGTTGTATTCATAAATACGCAGAATATTTGTCCTGTTTTTAAAAGAAAATTGATTTTTTTGAAGTCCAAAAATCTGATCTTGAAAAAAATAGGCGCTTCTGCTATCGAGCGAAGTGTATAGCTGAGTTATCAACCATTTTCATTGTGATTAAATGGCAGGTTAGTGTCCACACATCTTTTGAGCCCAAAACTCAATTATTTTCTAAGCTTTTTCAGGCATTATTTTCTACTAGAGAAAGAGTAGCAGTTGGTTTCAGGGCCAAAGACTTTGTTTTGTCAGAGATATTGAGGGATTTTTTTTTGTGAAAAGGTCTACAGTGTTGCACTGCAGTCTTGCTGTACTCACCTATATTTGATAAAAGTCGGACTCTTCAAGAGTCTCATAATATTTGACATTTTCTGTATCTGAAAAGTGTTTGCGGTCATATTAAAATCTCTGACTTTTATATGCAGACCTGGGTATCCTGGCAAATATTGCGCCTTTTTGAGACCCTTTTCTACCTGGTTTTAAGATGTGTTTTGGTCAATCGGATCACAAGTGACAAGAGAGATGCATGTTCGTTCACACCTAGTGTTTTAATCCGTCTTTTTGATCACTTCTGTCCGGAATTACTGATTATTTGACCATTCGTCTATGGCCGAATGGTTAAAGGACAAGTTTGGTATTTTACACTTAAAGGAACAGTATGTAGGATTGTGGCCAAAACTGGTATTGCAATCACAAAACTTGTGGCTAAAACTGGTACTGCAATCACACAACTGGTGGCCAATACACAAAATGACAACATAAACATCAGTTGAGGGCTGCAACTCCACTTTTTAAATGACAATATCCTGGCCAGACCCCTGTTGTGAGTGATATAAGTATTTGAAATGAAAATAATTTCTTAATATCTAGTGACAAATCAGGGCCATTTTTATGATTAATTGATATAAATTTCTTACATACTGTTCCTTTAACCCCCAGGGGTCCAAAAACGCGGGGACGCGTTTTGACGTGTTTTCTCCTTATCATAGCAGAATCAACTTAAAATACTCCATCATTAATAATCAAACACTTACGTGTTTGACATCATTTGAAACTCTCAAGGTTCCTCTTTAATTAGTGTACATTTACAATAACAAGAGATCTTTGTGTTTTTGTCAAATAAAGAAAATAAACAGGGTGCTCATTCAAACATTTCTGTCTCCGCCAGCTGTCTCTCAAATCACGTTACAAAAATTAGTTGAAACTCCGCGAATACTCGTCACACAAACATAATACACATATCCAAAGAAAGCCTGAAATGTCTACTTTTAAACAAGCTAATTATTATCAAAAACAAATATTTCCTGTTTATATAATCTGCATTGAAGTAAAGAGAGTACCGTTTTTCCTGGCTGAGCTCATTATCTATAATGCGGTCACGCCCACACGCTACATTTACAATAACAAGAGATCTTTGTGTTTTTGTCAAATAAAGAAAATAAACAGGGTGCTCATTCAAACATTTCTGTCTCCGCCAGCTGTCTCTCAAATCACGTTACAAAAATTAGTTGAAACTCCGCGAATACTCGTCACACAAACATAATACACATATCCAAAGAAAGCCTGAAATGTCTACTTTTAAACAAGCTAATTATTATCAAAAACAAATATTTCCTGTTTATATAATCTGCATTGAAGTAAAGAGAGTACCGTTTTTCCTGGCTGAGCTCATTATCTATAATGCGGTCACGCCCACACGCTGTTGACATGGTAATGAAGAGACGAGCTGTTCAAACCAGCAAAGCGTAATGTTTGATAATTTTAAAGACTTTAGCGCATGTTTGGATTATAAACTTTATACACACACGTGAGGAATATCTTCATTTATGTCTGGACATTGAGGAAGAGAAGCGTTTATTTAACGTTACATAAGAAGAAGAAAAATGGAAGGCGCAATGGATGCGGATATATTCCTGAAGAAACTTTAAGTCATTTGTATTCATTTATATTTTATATCATGTAATATGTTATGGCTTGTGCAGTTCAGCCTAAATAAGCAACCTTAACAGACTGCACGCTTCGGATTGAAAAACGTTCGCATTGTTTACAAACGAGTAACTTACGCGTGGTCACGTAATGGCGGATTTCATTGTTTGCTGTACAGTGTTAGACACAGTTATTCACTTTCGTATCCTTCATGGCAACTTTGAGTAATGCTGCACTGCTTTTAAGTGTGTGCTGTAAGATTCCATGTTTACATGCTTATTTACAAACGAGTACGCGTGATCACGTAATGGCGGATTTCATTGTTACATGCTGTACAGTAGACACTTTCGTATCCTTCATGGCAACTTTGAGTAATGCTGCACTGGGGGGGGTCTGCTGTAATATGATATTGTTTACATGCAATGCATTCCATACATTGCGCTTTTACACGCGACACCGTTTTATTATGAGCTCCGCGTTGTTTACACGGAGACTCGCCTTTTTTTAATTATAAATTTACCATGGCCAGTCTACCTAGGTGTCTGAAAGACATCAATCACGTGACCAAATGGTGGCGCAGTGGTAGTGCGTTAGGCCGCCACGTGGTAGACCCGGGTTCGAAACCCGCCTAGGCCAAGTTTTTTTTTATCAAATATATTGAGTATATTGAGTTTAGGCGACCACCGTTACAAGTGCTATCATTTACCCATCAGTTATGTATGTAAGGGTATTTCTGTGGACAATTTATGCTAACAGCTGTTCATAACTCTCTTACAGGTCTGCATCCCTCTCATCAGTAAACTATGAAGTGGAAAAACATATTCACACTCTTTGGACATAAAGTTGTATTGTAACATGAGCCACATGAAGTTTACTGCTCTGTTGTTTATCAGTTTCTAAAAGTTAAGTTTTTGAATAGGGTCCTACTGACCTTCATTTTTATTTTGATTATATTGTTAACTTCTTAATAAACCTCAAACAAACATGTTCATTTGTCCTCACATTCTTTACTGTAGTTCCCTCCTCCCTCATTATGCAGATCATTATGCAGCTCATTATGCGAGCCTTTGTTTGCTAGCTGTCAATCAATCCTTCTCGCATACGGCCCCTCTAAACAAAAAGTGTCTTACAATTTCTAAATCAATATACTGGTTTATGTGAATGAGTAGGCAGGATGATTTTCACATCATTTTAAAGAAAAAACTCTAGACTACTAGATTCTGTTTAGGAAAGTCTTGTTAAACCATGTTTAGTATGGGTTTTGTGAACTTATATCAGTGACTTAAATTTTTTGCTTTTTTAAAAACCACGCATAAACCTTTTTCTCTCAAAAATACAAACATGTACATACATGTAGCTCATATAATATTTTAGCCCAGTTTGTGCTGAACACAGTGGTATGAAACACTTGCCATTATTATGTTTTAAAGCAACTGAAAAAAGACCAAATGTAAGAGCATGTCAGAACCTCTGACAGTGTCCCAAAATGCTCGGACCCCAGAGGGTTAAGCTCTGTTTTCCGATTGTTTATGATGTAATAGAATGGTTTTGACTGAAATTTGGACATATGTTGCTAGCGCCGAGAATTTTCGGTTTCTGTGGTATCACCACCCCCCCCCACCACCCCCACAATGGCTGCATAGGTCTACTGGAACAATCCTTCCTAAAATGCATTAAACTTTCGTTTACAAAGACGCGAAACTCACAGAATGGTTAGGGGTGTTCACTGATATGCTCACACAAAAATCGCTGCAAAAGATGCTTTTTTATTTGTATTTGTAGCGATGTTGTAATGCGGTTTGACTAGATATGATGTTTAGCTTTGATGTTTTTAAGTAGTAAACGTATTCACGTTCAACTGCAAGAGAGTATAGCCTAAAAAAAGAACCCCTTAACACACACACACACACACACACACACACACACACACACGCATGCACCCTCGTCTCTCTCACGCGACAGTCAGACCAATCGCAGAAATGCATCACATATGCTTAAACTCTTATGTAGCCACGCAACAATAATTTCAGCATGCATTCACTGTATACACCAGGACGTAATGTTGTGACCAATGTTCCCTCTAAGCAGTCAAAGTGGCCGTGCAATAGATTTGTCAGACCGCGCACATTTTTCAGACCGCACAACATGGGCGAGGCTAGCCCCTTTTTGGAATGCTTCAGCACCCCTAAAACTTGGAGCAAGAAATAAATTTATTCTAAAATATTCGTTCGTCTTTGACAAGGTTAAATAATGTCCAAAACATACTCCGTATATTGTGGTATAAATGTATATGTTAAGGTAGAAAATGAAAACCTCCCCGCTTAGCAAATGGTGTCATCCTCTTCTTCTACTTCTCTGTACCTGCATCGCCGTCATCCAGCGCGAAACACACGCAGAGTGAGAATCAGTTAAAAGTGTTTGATGTAACTTTTTTTTCAAATCTTACAAAATGTTTACGTTATGTTTATAATGAGCGAGTACACCACAAATCAATCTTTCAAACCGTGTTTTTGTGTTATACTGAATTACCATGGTACACGTATAATAAGTGTTTATTTTCGGATTATTTTAGTCCGGCGGGTACCCGCGCGCTGCAGAGTAGCACAGTACCTGGGTGACTCGTCCATAGACTTAAACGGAGAGAAGTAGCGCCGGTTACAATGTTCTTCCGCAAGACGTACAGTATGCAGTTTTGTGCGTCTCAGTGGGTAGTTGCATATGTGTGTCTCTGTTGTTAAAGTTTATTGTATGATTTATCGTTAATTTGAGACTTATTTTAACAATCGGGAGTCATGTAAACATGACGTCACGTGCGTGTTTTCTGGTCAGTCGTCATGAAAACATGGCGTTTGGAACAGAGTGAAAACAAACTACATATCACTGTATACCACCAGAACCGGTAAGTTACGTGTGAAATCACTAACTGTCTGACTATCAAACTAGACAATAAATATTTTTTTAGTTTGTCACATGTAGATTAATATGAAGGGGATGACGTTTTTAACCTTTAGTGCAGGAGTCACAAGTGTTTTGTTTTAGACATACAGTATAGTAAAGGTAATGGTTCAATTAAAGGACTTTTTCAAGAAAAGCTGCAAATTAACAAACTATTAATAAATGTTGTAGGCATAAAAGTTATCACTTAGTAGATTTGTCATTTTGACAAAGGCTTAAAGCGATACACTGTATATTCACATAAAACCATACCCACACTGCTGCTGTAGCCCACCTTTTGTCCTGAGACTTTAATATGGCATTAATGGCAAAAAAAGTGCTAGCTCGCCATTAATTCGAAATAAAAATGTTGGCAAAAAAAGCGCATCTCAAAACATTAAAATTTGTAATTTAAAAAAAATTCTAAGGGGGAGCATGCTCCCAGACCCTAGAGGGGTAATTTTCTTCTCATCTTTTTCACCCCTGACCCGTTTTCATGCCTGAAAGGTCTCCAAAAAAATCTGGATTTTGGAGTTAGTTGAACCAATGTTAGAATGATAGTTATTTTACAATAGACATATTATGGTTTCTGTAGGAAAAAAAAAGCGGGTGGTGGCAGCGGAGCTCATTGGGTACCAGAATCGCCTCTGGTAAACATTGATGCATTTGCTGTCATCTCTTTGATTTTCCTACGGCTAACGCAGGCTCGTGGTCATTTTCGGCAGGTCGTGTGGTTGCGAATTGCTCACAGTACTGAAATGTGCGCTCAGAAAAAAAAAGAATTTGCTCAGTGCTGAAAAAAATAGAGGGAACATTGGTTGTGACGCAATTTTTCGAACGGATGCTTCACCTAAAATGCACCGCAATGCAAGTGATGCAAGCCTAATGCAGCGTTATATTGAAAATGAATGTATGTATTTCTGGCATACCAAACTGCAGTGAAGCAACAGGTCTGACTGGGGTGTCACTCTTCCTCACGCACAACACACACACACACACACACACACGCACGCATACACATACAGGTTACCAGATTACTAGGGGTGTCCTCGACTAAGGATTTACATATTCGAATCAGAATTGTCGAATCTTTCCATAGTCGACCAATAGTCGAATCATATCTATGTGCATGGGTTGGGAGGGGGCCAGACAAGGTACAAATTGGTAACTTTTATTTTCTTTCACAAGCAGCACACATAAACAACTTTCTGTTAACCTCTTACACTCTGAGGCTATTTTGGGGATTTTCGCCTGGATTTGGCCTACCCAATTTCAAAAGCTTCTCATACCCACAAGCAGAGGTGCACAAACAAAAGTTTTGTATCATTTTACAGGAAACCCTTTGAAATTACATAAAACACTGTTAAAAGTGCTCAACATGGTTGTATGTGTTGTCAGTCCTCTAATAAACACAAAAATAAATAGGCGCTTTTTGATGTTTCTTTTCTAAAGTCTGTATTTAAAAGTGTATAACTCTGGCCTTGAGTGGGAACGAAACATTCAGACAGTTTTGTTTGATTCCAGCAATTGCCAGCTTACAAGAGGAAAAAGGAATTTTTTTTCTATCATTATAAATGCAAAAGTTATTTTACTCCAAATGATGGGAGGAATAATACGCTTTTGTATACTTTGTATATATATTTCTGCCTAAAAACATTTGAAGTGCTCCCATAACCACATACAGTGGAATAAATGCAATATCTTTATATCGTTTTGCAGAAAACCCTTTGAAGTTACGTAAAAAGCTGCTGTTTGTGACAAATAGTGTTATTTATGTGGTTTTTCATATGATAAAACACCAAATTTTCTTTTTTTATGTTGTAAATACTGTCTTTGATAGTGTATAACTCTGGTTCTGGGTGCTCTAGCAGACTGCAGACAGTTTTGGTTGTTACCAGCAGCAGACAGTAAACACCCAAAAAAGAATGATCTCTTTAGCATGTCGTATTCAAAAGTTATTCTTATTTTACTGAAGTGTGCGAAAATACATTTTTCATATAAATATTATTTTTTTGTTTTGCACATAAAATAAATAGCAAGGGATTATTCATGCACACAACCAAAGAAAATGCTGTGAATGGACTCATTTTTTAGAGTAGGACCTAAGAGAAAAGATGGTGTATCATTTGTGGCTATCTGTGCTATCTGAGGCAGTCCAAACCCAAGTTTCCCATAAGTTTACAAAAGACAATTTTTTACCTCATTATTCATTCGACGATTGTAGGACATGTATAACGCTGCAGCCTTATTCCTGAGAGTGAGAGCTTTCATTTGATATAAGACTTGCCCATGTTTGTCATACTTGAAAAATATGAAATATGTGAATATTAAATGATATTAAAAAATATTGGGGGGGTGATAGTGTAAATTATGTGTAACTAACTTTCTTACAGTAAAACATATCTCAAAGTGATGCATATCTGCAGAAAGTAGAGAGTCTAAGCTTTCAAACAGTATCTCATATGTGGTACTGGGTCCATGACAGACCATTCAAAATTAAAGGAATATTTTATATTAAGTCAAAATAAGATAATTCTGGACCCGGTACAGGGTCCACAGAGTCAAACAAGTGACCAAAACTGTCTTTCAAGTGATGAACGAAGACAAAACTGACGATGCATTTATATATTTATTTTTTAAGGTAAAATATATAAGGCAACATTTGTTTATTTATTCCTCATAACATTTTAAAGCCACGATCTACAGAACATCACACAAAAATACATTTTGATAACTAAACCTAAAAAAATAACAAAGGTGATTCTGCTTGGAAACCCCGGATACAATTAAGTGTTTTTATTTAATTTGGAGATATAGCGCGTCAAAGCAGTCATGACCAAAAAAAAACAGACAAATGAGAAATGACAAATAATTTGTGATTGTGACTGTAAATGACAAAAACTAATCTTTATTTACAGTTAATTAAACGTTAATTTATAACATGAAAAACACTGAAATTAATGATTTTATAGACACTATGCGTTATTATTTAGCACAGAAATACCTGCTTGCTTGCTCTGACTTTGATAATCTCTGTATTCACTTTAGATACAGAAAGACTGGATGATATTATTTATTTCAGGAATCTCTTTGCTATCATTTAAAAGTGAACACCAACCATAATATTAAATCACAAGAAAGACATTCGTGTCAGGCAGAAATAGGTTCGGTGCAGATAGTTTCCGTTTTATCACCGAAATTTTAAAAAACGGCTTACCTGTTTTGTAGTTTAGCTTTTGACAAGATAACCAAAATTGTAACGGTGGCAACACCCGGTAACTACAGGTTAGAGAAAATACATTTGGAGTTCGGGCGCCAGACAGCATTTACTGTCAATTGTAATGTTCCGGATAGCTCAGTTTTAAAAAAAAAACCACCAGTTACATACAAAAAAATGATAATAATAATACTTTGTATTTGTCAGAGAAAACAACCAACAGAGTATGATATTATTTCTTTATAATATGGAAGAATAAAAAAAAACAACAACAACAAACAAAACATTTAAATTCACAACACAGTGATAAGCCTTCAAACAGTGATGTGTAATAGCAGGGTTTAGGCCTTTCACGACTTGCTCAAAATACAAACACACTAAGCCCGGTTATATTGGATGTAAATACAGGAAATAAATATAACCACTCATTTTAACCCATCATTGTTTCACATGAATGTGCATATTTTAAGTCAGTTTAAACCCAGTACATTACACAGTAAGCACAGTGATATTGGATGTAGATACAGGAAAGAAAATTAAAGGTTTTAAATACCCCAAGACAGTCCTTTAAAGTCTCTGAAATGTCATCTCAACAAACAGTCTTGAAATAGTATAGGAGAAGAATAATGCTGGAAATAGTGGGTGTCCTTTACACAGAAACAGTCTCACTATTTTCATGTACAGTAAGCATGTACACCGGGAAAGAAGAGAAAAATAAAAATAAATAAACTGAACTAATTTCAATTGTAAACAAATAAACATTTTGCATACAAAACACCTATATTCAAAGAGTACTGATGCTTTAACTCTTATAGAAGAAAAAGTGCGGAGTTTACGTGAATGTTTATTTACGTGAGTATACTGTAAACATGTGTGCGTGTATGTGTATGTGTGCGTGTGTGTGTGTGTGTGTGTGTGTGTGTGTGTGTGTGTGTGTGTGTAAACAGAGTATGCAGGGAGGCACTGACCAGTTTCTCAGCAGATCGCAGGCTTAGTGGTGATACAGCGAGATCGACGATGTGTCCGTATAGCGTGGCGTGAATCTCCGTGTAAATCTCTGACACGCTTTAGACTGGAGTAGGCTTCAAAGAAAACTCTTTTGGAAAGTTACCGATCTCATCACTCCTCTCCAAACAAACCGCAGCATGTCCGGAAACACAGACTGAACTCACGTGAGGCGTCACTCGTCACGTCATCCCGCTTACGATCACGTATCCTGCTGAAGATCTGCTTTTGGAACACTGCCACCTAGACGTGCTATTTTCCCCTTTTATTCAGAATATTTTGCTTTCTCACGCCCCCGTCATGACGGGTTAGCAGAGTAAAAGGTAGAGAAAAAAACTCATAACATCTACTACCTGCCGCTCTGTTACAAAATGTATGATAAATATATTTTAAAAACTTATACCCGTCGAAAAAAATCAATTTTTTAATGTTTAGTTTGATGAACTTCTAAATATGAGACGCAGAACACCTAGCCCGTTCGGCTAAATTACATGCGCAAGCATGGCCAGCACGCAATAGCGCAACATTGATACAACTAAAAGCTATCCAAAATTTACAGACTTAAATTAGATCAGAATTTACGTTTATAATAGATACATTTACACTTTTTTTTACAAAATAAGGTCAGAAGTAACAAAGTGCAGAACAAATGTGCATAATGCCTCAAGTGCCACAGAAACAAAACACAAGCCAAATAGTTAAATCAGATAACCCAGAGTGATTTATAAATCAAATAAAATAAATTATTAAAAGTATAGCCATAGCTTTGTCTTTTAAATGTAGAAACAAAGAGGCAATGGTTTATTAACGAAGAAACCTTTGTGTAGCCCGGTCACAGGGGATGTTGGATTTATTAACGCATTTTAAAAATATTTATTGAAAGCTGTTACTTCACATATTATTTGCAGCATTATCATATGCTGTATATTAATATATTGTGAGAAAGCTGTTATATGTGAAATCAGATAATGTGTGCACCCATATACGGCCAAAATTGAATGATCCTTCCTCATTTCATAACACATCTGCGACGATTCGACTGTGAGATTGGTAGTCGAATCAGGCTTCTCCTATCGATGCATCGAATCTTCGACTATTCGGGGTCACCCCTACAGATTACCATAGCTCACCCCAGAATTTTTTTTATTATTTGTTAGTAGCCTAATAGTAAGTGCTGCAAGTGTAAAAATCTACATAAAACAGATATTTACTTTGATGTCAGGGCTAGATTACAGCATGAAACCTGTTGTGCATATTAATAAATTAAATTGCTTAATTGTTGGCACTGGCACTTATAAACACTAAATGGGTAAAAATTGCAATAAATATGCTTAGTTTTGAAGCCAAATGTTGGAGTTGGAATCAATACCTCTTGGGGTTTTTTTAGAAATAAAATCAAAATGCTTGATCATTTTACAGCCACAAAACACACAGAAAAATGTATCTGATTAATCGATCGAATAAGTGCTAGATGAATCAATTACAAAAATAATTGATAGCTGCAGCCTAGTTTAGGTTGTCTTATTATTTGGAAAATAATTGAGAAGCTGGAGAGATCAGCAAAAGTCTCTCCACCATATCTTTTAAAACAATTCAAACATTAAATGCATTTCACTGGTGTTTTTTGTTTCAATCTCCAGGTGAATAAAATAATGCTGCAGTAGTGCAAACTATTTTGATAATTTTGCACAAGGAGACTATTGGATAATAGATCTACAGTATAAAGAGACCAAAGCAAATACTTAAACAGAGACATTTTGTGTTGTTTTGTTTTAAAGTACATCTTTCAATTTCAGGTTTTTCACATGTCTTCCATTATCTCTAAATATAGTACCTAACACTGCTTACATTTCTTTGAAGCAGCTCGGGACAGGCGGTGCAGGCAAGCTTAAAGCTCTTTCTCGTTTCAGCAAAAATGTGCTAATGTATAGATATTGATTCAGTTACTGAAGGGGGTCGAAGAGGACAGAATATGTCTTTGTTTTTCACGGCCACAGTTGTATACACCTGCTGTGAAAAGAAACCCTGTACATTTCATCAGCCCTCCACATGTTCAGGACTCAAAGCTTTTAAACTAATTTTCACTGGGTCTGGTTCATTTAGGCTGCACTCTCTGCCAATGACGATTGGACAGTGAAGTGCTTTTTCAAATTCAAATAGAGCTAGCAGAAGTGGCTGGCATCCCCTGGCATCAATTGAGAGCTGGAAGGACAATAATGGTCTTTTTCTGTGTCTCTGTGTGCCTGTCTCTCTCTCTTTGTGTTGGTTTAAATCAGTGCTTCTCAAATAGTGGGGCGGGACCCCCAGGGGGGGCTCGAAGCGACACCAGGGGGGGCGCGTGAGCCCCCGGGGAAAATATTTTTTGTACCGTCACTTAAAGATATTACACCCCAATCATGCTGATAAGCCGCTTGAGTTTTTTATTATTATTTATTGATTATATTTAATTTAATTTTTCAGTATCAAATGGTCAAAAAATATTATACTTTATATAAGGATTGATTTTTTTATTTCAGGCACATTGATGCATTTTAAGTCTTTTCTGTTACAGACTAAAAAACAATGTTAATAAAGTTATTCTTTGTTGTAAGTTGATCAATATTTCTTTTTTTGTTTTCTTTTTGTGTTTTCTCAATGTTAATAAGGTTACAATGTTTTGCAGATGTGTAATTTTATAGACAAATTATGTTGGGGGGGGCGCGCGAAATGTTTACTTCTTCTTGGGGGGGGGGGGGGGCGTGACAGAAAATAATTGAGAAGCACTGGTTTAAATATATAATTTGTGCATAGAATTGTTTTGCGTTTTGCAATGGATGTGAATTTTGTTTAGTTGAAGAATTTGTTTTATGTTAAAAGATGAAGGGGTGGTTTACCGGACAGGGCTTATCCTAGTCCTAGACCAATAAGCTTTTTAACTGCACACCAGTTTAACATGCACCCCAGTATTTTTTTGTAAGGTCGGTTTGTAGAAACTATGTAAATGTCCTAAAATTACTAAGGCCTGGATTCATCTAAACCCTGTCCGGGAAACTGCCCTTAACGGGACGTGTACAGCAAGGCTTTAAAGACAGCGCATGTTTTGAATTGTTTCCAACGGAAGCGCCACACTTTTTAAAAAACGTCACACTTTTGGGTGAAACCCTCAGCTCGTCAATGTCACTTCTCACTCAGCCGTCCAATCACAGTGGAGGAGGGCAGGACAAATATCACAACAATCACCTGGTGCATCGTTGTACGACTGTAAACAAATCAGCAGTATCACAGCAAACAAAGCACTTAGCTGAAAGAACGCTGGCAACTGCACACAGTCGGCGTACGTGCCCCTTAAAGGTGGGATGCTTAAATGGACGATAAAAAAGCCATAGGTTTAGTTTGAAGGAGGTACCTTAGCTGTATCTAGGGACCATAATATCAGAGAGTTATCTCAAAGCTTTATCTATTGTTCTCCCCCATTTTTTGAACTGTTGATGTTACCATTGACAGGTGACTTTTTGGTGATATTTGCCTTTTCATGTTTATCTATAAGGATTTCAAATTATTTAATAAAGAGATTGATCAACAGATGTATCATATAGATGAATCACAGTATTATTGTCAGGAAATAACCAACAGACAAGGATCCAATTGCAATGTGTATTTTTAATAAAGTCACCAAAAACAGAGAGAGAGAGAAGAGATCCGCTGCTTGAAGAGCAGGGTGAAATAGATGTAAAGAGTCTAGCTGGAGAGCTCAGAAGTGAATGTATCCGCTGCTTGGTGACAGGGTGAAAAATTCTCTGCTCGATCATGTACGTATCCACTGCTTGGTGACAGGGTGAATAAATCTCTGCTGATCATGTACGTATCCACTGCTTGGTGACAGGGTGAAGAAATCTCTGCTGATCATATACGAATCCACTGCTTGGTGACAGGGTGAAAAAAATCTCTGCAGTAACTGACAGGCAAATGGACAGCGCGGTGATGCTTGATCTCTGACACTCGCTAACTTCAAACTGTGACGAGCTCCGCTGCGCGTAGACAGGGTAATGTGATCGCTGGTCGTAACCAACGTGTAGATTTCTCTGTATAAAAACAGGGAGAAGTAGTGGTAGATTACAATGGTAAGATAATCCACAATACCAACACTACGAGAAAAAAAACTCGCTGAAAACCGCAGGGAGAGCAGATAGAAGCAAACAGTCTGTAGAGTCTCTGAACTAGCAGCGAGTATGGTCAGCAAGCACCACTGGACAGCGCCAGTACTGAAGATCTGTCAATCACAGTCCAACACAGCAGAGATACACAGAGCGTAATCCTGAAGCAGAGAAAGTGAAAAGCACACCAGGCAGCACGGGCAAAACACGACAGAATGCACAAGAAAAATACTAGACTAGAAATCAAATAAACAGGGCAAGACTAGACTGGCGATAACATAAGACAACGGACTCGCAGAGAACTGCGGGAGAAGGGGAATTAAATAACAAACCGAGGGGGAGAATTAGTTACCAACAGGTGCTGATGCAGGTGAGAATAATGAGTGAAGGGAGGAGCACCCGAGTGAAAGGCGCGCACGTGAAAGCAGTCAAAATATAAAAACACACAGACACAAGACAAAGACCCAAAGCAAAACAATCGACCAAACCGAATTCGTGACAGTACCCCCCTCCCAACGACCGCCTCAAGGCGGTCCAGGAAGGGGCTTACCTTGTCGCCGACGGAGGTCTTCGATCAGGCCAGGGTCCAGAATATCCCGGGCCGGTACCCAACACCTCTCATCCGGACCATACCCCTCCCAGTCAACTAAATATTGAAAACCTCTGCCCCGACGACGCATATCTAGTAATCTCCTGACAGTGTAAGCAGGAGACCCGTCCACTAGTCGGGGTGCAGGGGGAGCGGGGGCAGAGGGAACAGGGTTAATGTGGGAAAAAATCACAGGTTTGATCTTAGACACATGAAAAACCGGGTGAATCCGACCGAGAGCAGGAGGCAATCTGAGCCTAACCGCCACCGGACTAACGACCTTAGTGATAGTGTATGGCCCAAGGAACCGAGAAGCAAGTTTGCGAGAAGGCTCCCGGAGAGGCAGATCCTTGGAAGAAAGCCATACTTTCTGCCCGCAAATATAACGAGGGGCAGGTCGCCGGTGACGATCGGCCGCGGCCTTGGTTCGTCTCGCTGCCAATAACAAGGCTGACCTAGCTCTGTTCCAAGTGCGCTTGCAACGTTGAACAAAAGCTAGAGCAGACAGAACCGCCGCATCGGGTTCCTAAGAGGGAAAAAGAGGGGGCTGATAACCAATCGAGGCTTTAAACGGGGACATATTGGAAGATGAAACGGGCAGGGAATTATGAGCGTATTCTACCCAGGGAAGTTGTTGGCACCAAGAATTCGGATATCGCGATGTCAGACAGCGGAGGGCTCGACCGAGATCCTGATTAGCACGTTCACATTGGCCGTTGGTCTGCGGATGATAACCTGAAGACAGGCTGGCAGTGGCACCGATCTGTCTACAGAACTCTTGCCAAAAACGGGAAACAAATTGAGGACCCCTATCAGATACCACGTCAGTAGGCAAACCGTGTAACCGAAAAACGTGTTCAATTAATACCTGGGCCGTCTCTTTGGCAGAGGGAAGCTTGGGCAGGGGAATAAAATGAACCGCCTTGGAGAAGCGATCCACCACCGTAAGAACCACGGTGTTGCCTTTAGATAAAGGTAAGCCGGTAACAAAATCTACGGCTATGTGTGACCAGGGGCGGGAGGGAACAGAAAGGGGATTAAGCAGACCAACAGGAGACTGATGAGAGGTTTTACAGCGTGCGCAAACCTGACAGGCCAATACAAACTGTCTGACATCCTGACTCATAGAGGGCCACCAAAAACGTTGACGGACGGTAAGCAACGTTCTCCGAATTCCTGGATGGCAGACAAACTTGGATTCATGACACCACCGGATGACCTCGGAACGGAGTGCAGCCGGAACCCACAACAGACCCGTCGGACACCCTTCTGGCACTTCTACCCCTCGTCCGGCCTCCCTCACCCGCTGTTCGACTCCCCAGCGGAGAGCTCCAACCACCCTTCCTTCAGGAAGGATGGTTTCGGCTCTCACAGCATCGGGACCCTCGAACAAACGAGAGAGAGCATCGGGCTTAACGTTCTTACTACCAGGCCGGTACGAGAGGGTAAAGTTAAACCGGTCAAAGAAGAGAGCCCAACGAGCCTGTCGCGAGTTCAACCTCCTGGCTGAACGGATGTATTCCAGATTCTTATGATCCGTCCAGACCAGAAAGGGTTCCGAGGTACCTTCCAACCAATGACGCCACTCACCCAAAGCCAGTCTGACCGCTAACAACTCCCGATTACCTATGTCATAGTTTTGTTCAGTGGGATTTAACCTATGGGAGAAAAAGGCGCAAGGATGCACCTTTCCATCCTTAGAGGACCGCTGAGAAAGGACGGCGCCTACCCCGACATCAGATGCATCCACCTCAACAATAAACTGAGCCTTAGGATCTGGAAAAGAAAGCACAGGAGCAGAGATAAACCGGACCTTTAACTTATCAAAGGCCTCCTGAGCATCGTGATTCCAGAAAAAACTCTCCTTAGTGGAGGTGAGGGCAGTAAGCGGTTTAGCAATCTGACCGAAATTTCTGATGAACCGCCGATAAAAATTGGCGAAACCCAGAAATCGTTGCAACGCTTTACGTGAGTCGGGAATCGGCCACTCGGCTACCGCCTTAATCTTAACTGGGTCAGGACGTATCTCTCCGGCGGCAATAACAAAACCCAAAAACGAAACTGACTCCTTATGAAAATCGCACTTCTCCGCCTTAACAAATAACTGATTCTCAAGCAGACGCCGTAAAACTCTGCGAACGTGTTGAGTGTGTATCTGTAAAGAGGGAGAAAAGATGAGAATATCATCGAGATACACAAAGACAAATTTATTAATCATGTCTCTCAATACGTCGTTGACCAGAGCCTGGAAGACAGAAGGGGCGTTACAAAGCCCGAACGGCAGAACGGAATATTCAAAATGTCCGGACGGGGTATTAAATGCTGTCTTCCACTCATCTCCCTCTCTAATACGCACAAGATGGTAAGCGTTGCGTAAATCCAATTTGGTGAAAACACGAGCTCCCTGCAGCAATTCAAAGGCTGTAGACATTAAAGGTAGGGGATACCTATTCTTAACAGTAATGTCATTTAACCCTCTGTAATCTATGCACGGACGCAGAGAGCCGTCTTTCTTTTTAACAAAAAAGAACCCTGCTCCAGCCGGAGAAGTAGAGGGACGAATGAGACCGGCGCGAAGAGCATCATTAATGTAACTATCCATAGCCTCTCTCTCAGGAGCAGACAGAGAATAAAGTCTACCTTTAGGCGGAAAAGTGCCTGGGAGGAGATCGATAGCACAATCGTATGACCGGTGAGGAGGCAGAGAAGTGGCCTGGGCTTTACTGAACACCTGAGAGAGATCAGCGTACTCCGCCGGGACTCCGGTAAGATCGACCGCTGGAACCTGAAAAACAGAAGAAGAGCCCGAAACAGCTGCACCAAGACAGGACACGTGACATGAAGAGGACCAACTCAAAATAACATTACGCTGCCAATCAATGTGAGGATTGTGCTGTGCCAACCATGCATGACCCAAAATAATGGGAGATAATGAATCATGCAGAAGGTAAAGCACAATCTCTTCACGGTGATTACCAGAAACAAAAAGACTTACGGGTGGAGTGCAGTGAGTGACCTGTGCAGTCTGTTGTCCTTTAAGCATTTATACTGCCAGCGGTACATCGAGTGCACAAACAGGAATTCCCCACTCTCGAGCAGTCTTCTCATCCAGAAAGTTACCTTCAACTCCAGAATCCACGAGAGCACTCGACAAAAAATCCGTACCCTCAAACGAAACCGTGACAGGTAGATGCGTAGAGGAAGAAGAGGAGATTTCGTTCATAGCAGTGCCCACCAGAACTCCCGGAACTACCGGTGGGCGTTGGCTTTTAACGGACAGCTCCTCGCCAGATGTCCAGACCTCCCGCAGTACAGACATAGTCCATTGCTGAGTCTCCTCTCTCTCTCTTTAGGTGTGAGCCGCATTCTGCCAAGTTGCATGGGTTCGCTGGGGACAGCAGGATTAACAGAGTTAGAGTGTGAAACAGAAGTAACGATCTCATCCGAAAAAACCCGATGACGAAGTGACTGGCGCTGGCTGCGATACAACATACGACTCTCAATGCGAAGAGCCAGCTCAACCAGTGAATCCAAGGTGCGAGGAATCTCGTGAACGGTAATCTCATCCTGGATATCGTCTCGTAATCCTTCCAAAAATTGTGCCCGTAGAGCCGCATCGTTCCAACCACACACAGTAGATAATGTCTGAAACTCCACAGAGAAATCCGTGACTGTCCGGTCACCTTGTTTCAGCCGAACCAACCGGGCTGCAGCCGCCTCTCCCTGTGCTGACCGATCAAAAAGTCTCATCATCTCCGTCTTAAAGACCTCGAATGAGTGACAACACGGAGACTGAGTGTCCCATACTGCCGTTGCCCACTCTCTAGCTCTTCCGGTAAGAAGAGTGATGACAAAAGCCACACGAGTACTTTCGGCAGTGAATCTTCGTGGCTGCAGAGAAAACACAAGAGAGCATTGAGAGAGAAAGGAACGACACGAACCTGGGTCACCATCGTAAGTGGGAGGATTAGTGATGTGAGGTTCTGCTTCATTAGGACGGCGAGACTCCAGCCGCAATCGATCCATCTGGGTGGTTAATTCTGTAAGCTTGGCAGTGAGACCTTCAACCTCTCGAGTGGTGGCAGAAAGCTGGGAATCCTGCTGTCCCAGCCAAGCTCCTTGTTGTGCGATTGCATTCCGTACCGTATCCACATCTGCTGGATCCATTTCTGGCGAGTCCGTCTGTCAGGAAATAACCAACAGACAAGGATCCAATTGCAATGTGTATTTTTAATAAAGTCACCAAAAACAGAGAGAGAGAGAAGAGATCCGCTGCTTGAAGAGCAGGGTGAAATAGATGTAAAGAGTCTAGCTGGAGAGCTCAGAAGTGAATGTATCCGCTGCTTGGTGACAGGGTGAAAAATTCTCTGCTCGATCATGTACGTATCCACTGCTTGGTGACAGGGTGAATAAATCTCTGCTGATCATGTACGTATCCACTGCTTGGTGACAGGGTGAAGAAATCTCTGCTGATCATATACGAATCCACTGCTTGGTGACAGGGTGAAAAAATCTCTGCAGTAACTGACAGGCAAATGGACAGCGCGGTGATGCTTGATCTCTGACACTCGCTAACTTCAAACTGTGACGAGCTCCGCTGCGCGTAGACAGGGTAATGAGATCGCTGGTCGTAACCAACGTGTAGATTTCTCTGTATAAAAAACAGGGAGAAGTAGTGGTAGATTACAATGGTAAGATAATCCACAATACCAACACTACGAGAAAAAAACTCGCTGTAAACCGCAGGGAGAGCAGATAGAAGCAAACAGTCTGTAGAGTCTCTGAACTAGCAGCGAGTATGGTCAGCAAGCACCACTGGACAGCGCCAGTACTGAAGATCTGTCAATCACAGTCCAACACAGCAGAGATACACAGAGCGTAATCCTGAAGCAGAGAAAGTGAAAAGCACACCAGGCAGCACGGGCAAAACACGACAGAATGCACAAGAAAAATACTAGACTAGAAATCAAATAAACAGGGCAAGACTAGACTGGCGATAACATAAGACAACGGATTCGCAGAGAACTGCAGGAAGAGGGGAATTAAATAACAAACCGAGAGGAAGAAATAATTACCATCAGGTGCGGGCGCAGGTGAGAATAATGAGTGAAGGGAGGAGCACCCGAGTGAAACGGCGCGCACATGAAAGCTGTCAAAATAAGAACACACACAGACACAACACAAAACCCAAAGCAAAACAATCGACCAAACCGAATTCGTGACAATTATGCACTTTATTATAGTGTAACTCCAAAAAGTATTTATAAATTGATTAACACAACAAAGGTACAGTTTGGGAGGGGTTAAAGCCATTTTACACTCTAAACATGGCTGGGTTATTTTTGACCCATAATGGATAAATATTGGACAGAACACGTGCTGGGTTAAAAATGTACCCAATGCTGTGTTATTTTAACCCAACTGCTGGGTTATTATTACCCCATGGACAAAGAACTTATATTGACAAGAAGTGAAAGCCAATAGAACGTTCTATTGCAACACCAGCGCCCAGCAGCAGCCCTACGGATCCTCCATTTTGCAATGAGAGCGACTCGGGAGTCGACTAGAAGTGATGTGTCGTTTGCGAACAAGCGACTTCCCAACACTATCCACTAGCTGCTTCTTGTTGCTATGGCAATATCAGCTACTTTGTAAAAAAAGTACATTAAAGATCAAATCCAAACTGAGTGATCATTAATCCCTTTTTACAGCTTATTTTCAGTGTTTGTTCTTCTATACTCTTTGGAGTGGATGCATAACAACAACCCAACATTGGGTCATTTTTAACCCAGCATTGGGTCCATTTGTAACCCATTACGTGTTCTGTCCAATATTTACCCATTATGGGTCAAAAATAACCCAGCCATTTTTAGAGTGAATGCATTCTGACTTTTTAACACTCTTTAACATGCTAAACATTGACAAAGTGTCAAAAAAGCACATTTCTGTGCCAAATGCACTTTGCCAGGGTTCGAACAAGTTTTTTTGAACATGAGAGATTCATAGGTAACAATCTTTCTTCTTTTATGGATAATTTTAGTGCAGAAAGTACAATGAAAGTCCTTATATGGGACTTTAACCGAAATAGTGCACACACAAACACACCAAAAGCTGACACTAAATCAACCGAAGAAGTGTGTTGTTGTTTGTGATGGAAATTTAAGCTTGTTCAGCTTACTAAAGAACCCATCATTATGGAATCAATGGATATAGTTGATTTATCCGGGGTAGCAGCGGAGTGGTAGGTGTGTGTTTGTTTAAAGCTGGATTTTGTTAAAATGGGGTGGTTCCAAGTAGGCCTGCACGATTAATAGTTTTTTAAACCGAAATCGCTATTTGAAGGGGTGCGGTTTTCAAATCGCAAGAGCTGCGGTTATTTCGATTCGGAACTATTCAATATAACAATCATCTAGTACTCAGTTTTTGACAGTTTGCTTCATGCGCATTTTACGTTTGATGCAGTTTAACCAATAGAGGGCATTGTAACACTGAGGTGCTTACTGAACGTCAAATAACGCCTTTTTGAAAACATGAGCGTGGGCAGCAATTCAACTCCTCAACAAAGTGTAGGGCCCTATGATTTCCGCGATGCGGAAAACACGGACGGAATTGCGAAATCCAAGCATAAAAATGGAATTAACTGTGCAGGAATGTCATGGAATTTGGATTCATTCATTTTTAAAACCCATTATAACTCATTAACTCAATAAAAGGATAGAAATGCGAGGAAACATTTCCCTTTTGTGTAAAGAAAGGTGTATAGACCGTTTCAGCAGTAACAACATAAACAAGCGGCTGCATGTAACTTCCGGAAAAATCCGCTAAGAATAAATAACAACAAAGTCCTTTAAACATAGTTTATTTATATAACAAGCAAAAAAACAACACATAGATTACCTAGGAAACCAAAACATTTGTTATTTTCGACGAGGCATTTGTTCAAGAGATCAGTTTAGCAACTAGTCAAAAAATAAAAAAAACTAAACCGGAAGTAAGGTTAGGATCCAGACGTGTATCACGTGCGTCCTATAAAACGTCTATATATGTCCATTTCTCTTCATGCATCCCAATCAATGACAAGCGCCTCATCAGAGCATAAGCAGGTTTCATTAAAGCAGATGAAAAGATTCATACTAAAGATGAAATTTTAGCATATTAAGTACAAAATTAATGTGCGAAAATAGTAAAAGTATACTATGGTACTACTTTTTCACCTGAGGTTGCTATTTTATTATATACTAATAAATCGCACTTTAAATCGCAAATTGCAATTTTGATAAAAAAAATCACAATTATATTTTTTTCTCCAAATCGTGCAGCCCTAGTCCCAGGCGGGTCATGAGTCGTAGGCAGTAAGTAAAATTGCATTAAATGTCTTTATTTTGTTGGCAATCAGTGCGTAAGTGCATATAATGTAAACGCCACGAACATGTAGTGAATCATATGTTATCTTTAGATAGTGAGATAATATTTTGTATGTGGTGTTTGCTTGTTACTCGCTTCACCCGCGGTATGCCTCCAGGAGCTCGGGTTTATTAGGATAAAATCAGTGATGCTGATCTGTCTTTTATATATCTGATAAAACTAAAGACTGTTTGCATATATGAAGGATGTAATACTACTCTATATGTACTCAAGATTAACAAGAGATAAGCAGAAACAGCATGTGTTATGTAAGCTTTAATGAAGAAATGAACCACAGCGGCACGAAGCATTGCGAATCTAATAATCAAATTAAGAACAATAAAAAAATCTCTTCTCTACAGAGAAAATGAATGGGAGTCTTACTTCTAAAACCATTTTACTCTCTTGTGCTGTTCAGTCTGATGAATTATTGAGATTGGGTGGAGGTCCGCTTGAAGATTTCAACCTTTGTTTTGTGCATAAATATCCAGGTCTGGTTGCTTTATCGAGTCAATAAACAAGACTTTTAAAGTCCTCCGCTCTCCTTCTCTCTTTAATTCTAATAGTACTTGTGATGGATGGATTGCATTAAGTGGCTGTCAATCAGACATGTAAATAACAGCGCTAAGCACCAAGCCACTCAACCCTGGCCTCACGTCACCCAAACCTGTCAGCCTCTTTTCCCACCACTCTCTGGCCTTTTGAATCTCATCAGAGAGGCTGGAAATCTGCCCTACCATCCACTATTCCACGCCAGACAGAAGGTACATGAAGACAGGGATTTAGAGACCGCAGCTCTGAGTTCTGGAATGCCCTATGGTTTCTTTTGCAGATACGTCAAATTCGGCCAAGGTTTTGTCGTGACTTCCCTCTGCCCATTATTTCTCAAGCTGTTATCGTTGTTATACTTTATATCTCTCACCCTGTTTTTCAATCTACCCCAGGACATGTGGTATACCGAATTTAGGTTTAGCTGGCCGCAAAATGCACTAATCCTTTTTAGAGCGCTTTTTAATCCAAACCTATTAAAGGCAGGCATGGAGATCCTCCTCTATTTCACAGCACATGGATGGATTCCATTACTCTACACAACAGCATACCGACTCATCGTGAGTTTTCAAGGGCACCCTGTGCCTCTGAGCAGGGGAGCTGTAAATGCATGTATAGGGAATTGAAAGGAACATAAAACAAGATGAATAGAAAACCGAAAAAGCAGATGGACAGAATTAGAACACATCTCTTCCGTTACGCCTCTGGTTTCCGTATTGTAGGATTGTTGCAGGAGTGGATGGAAGAAAAGACACTGTGTTCAGTTAATTTTCACTCTCTACTCTTCCTCTCCCTGGTGGGCTTAGACAGATTGTTGTGGTCTCCACAGGGAAGGCTGGGAAAGATTGCTAGTAATTTTGCACCTAAATATATAGGGACAGGAAAAGAGAAAGATAGACAATACTCTCGTATAACATGCTGGCTGTTCTAGAAACAAAGAAAATTCTGGCTGATGCATTAAACTAGAAATGAGCAAGAAAAGAAGCTATTATAAATCTATTCTGTCTTATATTAAAATAAAATGTGACTGTGAAATTATCTGATTAAGAGATTAGGAGCATCAAAGTTTGATTTTAATCACTGGTTTCACATTAATTTCAATCTTTGATATGATCTTATTCAGTCAATATTAAAGATATCACGGTTATATTTTCACAGAACATCAAATAATAAATCACAGAAAGATGACTTTAGCTACACTGTAAAAAATTCAAATATCATATCAACATATATTTTTATCTTACTATTATCTTGTTAGGCACTGAGCCCCTAAGGTGACATTGGAGTAAAAACTTTCATGTGCTCACGTAAAACTTTCTTGTGCTCACGTGAAACCTTCATGTGCAGAAAGTTTAGTTTCGCACACATGTGAAACTATTGCCAAACTAAAGTTTCACATGAGCACCCGATAGTTTCACTAAACTTTATCTAATTTTTGCGCCATGTCCTCTTAAGGGCTCCGTAGTTAGGGCCATTTTGACCATTTTTTTTTGTTTGTGTGTTTTAATTTGGCCACAACTTTTTATGTGTTTCAGCAAATGGAATGATTTTTGGTGACAAATCTTAGATTAACACATATTTTGAGAAAATTCACAGTGGGCAAATTTTTTTACTACAATTTCTTAATCAACTTTAGTACTGATCAAAACTATCAAATGTTTACCAAAAATCCATGATTTTAACTCTTTAATTGCTAAGTTGATAAGTGATGACAAATTTTCAATATAAAAAAGTTATTGTTAACTGGATTTTTTTTACCTTTTCCCCCTCCTTGTTTTGGGCATCAGATTTGTTTTATTTTCTCCCTCATTTGTTATTTGTGTCTTTTTTGCCCCATTGACTTCCATTATAACGACATTCTTTGATTGCAAAGCCATGACGTCATATATTCATGCTTTCTTGATTGTTGGTGGCTTTTTCCTTTTGCTGAGAGGTAAAATTTGTAATTTTTACTGTTGATCACAATGTGCCACCATTAACCCACTCCTGCATATATGGTGTCATGGCTTTGCAATCATAAAATGTCATTATAATGGAAGTCAAGGGGGCAAAAAAGCCATGAACAGGGCCAAACGGAATCCGCACACTCAGATTTCCACTGAGAACTGCGGAATTCTGCAGATTTAATGCCCGTGATTGACAAGCACACATACCCCGCGCTTGAGCGTGCTTGTGACCAGTAACCGTCATTGACAACAAGCACACATACATAGCCTTGCGCGCGTGAGCGCCGTTGACAAGTACATAAACCCTGCACGTTTGCTGTGACTGTATTTACTGATATAGAGCACGAACCATTTGATATTTGAGATGAAATAAAACTTACCGCTGAGTTAAGCGGATCTTACTTGGCTTTGTCGTCTATGTGACGCGACAGTCAGCACATCATCATTTTTAAATTCGTTTACAAGATAAATGCTCTTTTTATGTTTAATATAAAGTTAACATTGCGTTGTAAAAATGATGACATTATCTTCATACGTGCTTAATTCATAATGAGAATGTATTAGCTTAAGCTTTTTTATTCTGTTATAATATATAACACTATAAACAATAATATATGTCTTTTCAAATACAAACTATAATTCTATCTTGACATGCACATTATCTGCTTCCTGTTAGTCCAGTTTAATTCAGAGGACTCGTTGGTTTGGTGTATTCATTAAAAAAGTCATTATTTTAGCTTATAAATTAGCTTAAATTCTCGAATATCTTCTAAAAATATTTAAAAATGATTCCGCAGATTTTTCCAAAAAAATCCACGGAAAAAGCAAAAAAAGTCTGCAGATTCCATCTGACCCTGCCATGAACAACTAATTAGGGAGAACAAAACTTAATCTGACGCTGCACCAAAAAAAAAAAAAAAATGCATCAAAACCAATGTTTTTACTAATCTTTGATATTCTCAAGACTGTGAAAAAGGTGAAAAAATCCAGTCCACAATCACTTTTTATATATTGAAAATCTGTCATTTTGTGTGTTTCCCCCCAAATCAGTGACATCACTTATGAACTTGGCAATTCAATTGTTAAAATCATGGAATTTTGTAAACATTTGGTAGTTTTGATCAGATTTTTTATTTAGTGGCCTTTTTTGTACACTAACACCACAAATGGGAAATGCATAAAAAATAAAAATGTTTTTTTATTAGTTATGTCAACTTCACAAGTCAAAACTTAAAAAATGTAGGTTGTCTTGTATAATTAAGTTGTTTAAACTTCTTGCTTCATTTTATGGTCAAATTAGTGTTTGTGTGCTTGTGTGTGGGTGGTTGTGTTATCTAAAACAGAGTTAAGGAAACATGCAGTGTTTGGTATTGAACATTTTAATGCATATATCACAACTATGAATATGTGTAGCTTTCAGATAAATGTAGTGATAAACTATTTTTACACAAGAACATTTTAACTAGAAGCCACGATCATAAAGGTCATAATATGAAAATTAGCACTTATCATCTAAGTAATATAAAGGTTGTGTAACTTTTTCCAGGTAATGAACCTAACACATTTTTATGCATGAACACACACACACACACACACACACACACACACACACACACACACACACACACACACATAGCTCTGCTATCATTACATGCATTATATTGCAAAGCAATAAATGATTTTAAAGAGACCATCCCCTTTGCAAAAACTGATGAGCGTTTTACCACTGCATTTTTCCCATTGCTTTTTTCGTCTCACACCTAGTAAGAAAAGTACCTGATTTTCCATTGAATGCATCTGTACATGGCATCTATAAGGAATGGTTACCCCAAAAGTGAAAATACTGTCATCATTTACTCTCAGGTTGTTACAAACCTGTATAAACATAAAGGAAGATATTTGTAATAAAGCAGGAAACAGGTGCACCATTGACTTCCATAGTAGGAAAGAAAAATACTATTGATGTCAGTGGTCCTCAAATACTGTACGGTTTGCAAAATATCTTCCTTTGTGTTCAGCAAAACAAAGAGATTTATACAGATTTGGAACAACATGAGGGTCATTAAATAATTTTTAGGTGAACTATTCCTGTGAATTGAGGCCTCAGTGAAGCATTATGAATATACATACTGTATCTGTTTATCGTTTTTATTCAAGCAGTTAACACTTCCTAGTCTCTTTGACTGTATGAACCATTTTCATTTTTGTAAAGAAATACTGTTATCGCACCATCCATTAGCACAGTTCACCTCACCAAAAAGTCTCCGTCTTTTTAAGATTTGTCTCAGGTACAACGTCTGTCAGCTTTATTGTGACTCATGGCACTTTAAAATATACTGAGACCACAGTAATCAGAGTCAGTGCTTTTGTACCTCGCTGAGCTGTAAAAGGTAAATGAGGTGAACACAGCATTTCTGTGAGGAAAGAGCTTTAACCACAAACCAGGGAGCACTAATCATTGGGAATAAGGATTAAGATTTATGAAGCCTAAAATTTGATCTGGCCGCGAGGTGCCGAATGAATAAAATCTGCCTGTGAAACTAAAAAATTGGCACGGGATTGCACATTTTTGGTCTTTTTTGCGAGTTTCTCTCTCATCATAAAATATTTATCATTGGTGGATTTAGTCAATTAATCCACACACACATTATCAAATCAAATTAATATTTCTAATTCAGTTTTAGACTGTAATATTGAATATGGTGTTCTTTTCTTTCTTTCTTTCTTAGATTACTGTAGCTCCAGTCATGTAAACATCTTACTGCGATTTATTTCTTACTCTGATTATTGGAAATAATCACATTATTGGTGTACATGTAAATGTAGTTATTTTACTGTACTGAACTGGCTTTGGGAAGGATCAATACGTATAGTCTCATATATATACAGTACATTATGTCTTGTTTACCGGAGGGTTTGTAAAAGCCCTTTGAATCGATACGTGAAGTAAAAACGGGATTGAGTTACACTCCGTATCCGTTATAAATAAACTAATGCTAGCACCAGCGAATGGTGTCACCGAGTTTGCGTTCCTACAACTTTTAAAGAACAAACAATAATTTAAGCAAACTGACAGGCACAGGCTGTACTGTCCACACTTAGGAGCAAATGATAGCTTGATGGCTTTTATGCCTGAATGGCTGCCAGAGAACCGACCTTGATCTGTTTTCTGCTTCTAAACAATAGAGATACTTCATTTTTTTTGTGTGTGGTTATGGTCTGGTCTTATAGCTTCTCTTAAAGATTCTCAATGTGAGCTGACCTTAGTCAACTGTGCCAACACTCCATAATGATAGTCATTAAGCCTCGCAGTTCAGGAGAGGGCCACTGATCTGTCTTTCTGACTGCATGTGGGTGTCTTTGAAAGCCGGGGATGGGAATATGCAAATGAATGCAATATGCATCTGACCTCTTACAGCAGACATTACATATCCCCATAAGATTACACAGGCACTCACTTTAAATCACTTCGTATGCTGACGTGACTAGCGCAAGTTGTGTTGACAGTATTTTGAGAATTATTGAAATCACTGCATGCGTAACTGACAGGTTTTCAAGCAAAAAATATGTAATAATTTATTAAACAAAACTATCATAATTCTTAAAAATAGAGAAACATTAAAGTCCAAGTTAAAGCATATTATTGCTTGCAATAATGAGGATACATTTCAAGACGAGAGCCTTTTAGTCTGTAGTCTGGCTGAGAATTTATCTCTAAATGAATTCCATCTGAAACTCTTAAAAAGTATAGATAAACTCACTAGTTGAACTAGCCAGTTAGTCAACTATGCGATATATGATATTAAGTGCTGCCACAGTCAACAAGCCCAAAGCCTCGAAAATGGTAACGTAGATATAAATGAATGGGCATAAAAGCACTCTGAGATTCCCTTATGCAGTAGATTGCATCTGGAGCTGTAAACGACTAAAATGAGCTGATATAAAAGCGGTATTGTTTATTCATGAGGGTGTTCCTAGCCATTCGTCACGATAACCGTCACCTCGCACAAGACAGAATGTGGAAAATGATGTTTTATTGCAAATGACGGGTTTACATGCACAGCATGAAAGGAATTTGTTGCAATTCAGTGCTATTTTCACCTATCTGAAGGCTCATTAAAGTCTGGTTACTCTCGTTGAATTACATTCATTTTGAAGAAATCACACCACCTTTTATGCAGGATACCTAGCTGAAGTTCTTTGTTAAAATTAAATGGCTTTAATTGTGAGAAGTAGACTCTGATTAATACATCTGAATGGTATACGTTGCTCTTCTTCATATAATAGGAGATAAAAAAAATGTAATTGCATATCCCCTGGAGAAAACACTGCGGAGAGAAATAAATTCAGACATAATTAGGGTGTGTTTGAAGTACTGGCACCTAGTAGGTCCCAAAGTGATTTTGTAGCAGGTATTTGCTGCGTAAACAGAAACCGACTTTATTGACTTGTTGAAATGCAATACGTATACTTTAAACAGAAGCTTTTGTTGGCTGCCTGAGATTTGAGAATTTAAGGGATTTGAATTGGTTCAACGATTTCAGGGCTGTACATTAACGGGTTTTTTTTGCACAAAGCACTGGTGCAACAGAGGTTGAGAGTTTAGTAGCACAGGCCAAGTTATCATGTCTGTAAACAAACACAAGTAATGAAGTTTACCACTTACATTAAGTTCCCTTACAGAGCACAAAAAATATAAACTATTACAAAATAGTTTTTAGACAAAGTTTTTTCTTTATTTGCTAATAATTGGAAAAGTGCAGAAACAACACCTCTTACACTTCAACACTACACACTGCACTATAGAAGAGCAACTTTGACTTTGAAATAACCACTCGTTACAACCGAGGTATGCAGCAAAGCATTTGTGAAGCCACAACACGCACAACTAGAGGTCGACCGATATGGCTGTTTCTCTGGCCGATGCCGATATTTAGAAATCAGGGCAGCCGATATGTTTGCCCGATTTTCTATATGTACATAATAATCAAAATGTTCTCATCATTAGCAGATATTTTAAATGTAAAAATGTCACTATTTAAGTCAAAGTATTTAAAAAAAATATGACTGGTCTTTCTGAAGAGTTTTACAACCTCCTCCGACCATGCATTTATCAGACACAGATATTACCTGACACTCTGCTGTCATCATCTTTGATCAATTTTTTACCATGGCTTTTATTGCTTTGTAGGATAAAATCCTTATTTGGAAGACCTGATAAATTATTAATTCATCATAAAGTTAACCTAGTAAATGTCTATGTTTTTTAGTTGAGACTGTTATTTAGGGCAAATCTTTCTAAACACATTTACATTCTCATTTCTGAGGCGCTATAAGTGACTGATTGTGCTAACAGTGACGTCTTGTGAGTTCAGTGTTGGACAAATCTGTTATTTCAACCGTTCCTTCAAACGAATCCGTTCAAAGGAGTCAGTTCGCGAATCGGACGCATTGTGTTGTAATCCAGGCTGAGCAACGCAAAACTGTAAACAAAGTGTTACTGTAACAACACAAAAAACATTTCCTCGGTGGATATGATTTGGACAGTTGAAGACTGGAAAAATGTTGCCTGGTCTGATGAGTCTTGATTTCTGTTGAGACATTCAGATGAGTCAGAATTTGGCGTAAACAGAATGAGAACATGGATCCATCATTCCTTGTTACCACTGTTCAGCCTGGTGGTGGTGTAATTGTGTGGGGGATGTTTTCTTGGCACATTTTAGGCCCCTTAGTGCCAATTGGGCATCGTTTAAATGCCACGGCCTACCTGAGCATTGTTTCTGACCATGTCCATCCCTTTATGACCACCATGTACCCATCCTCTGATGCCTACTTCCAGCAGGATAATGCACCATGTCACACAGCTTGAATCATTTCAAATTGGTTTCTTGAACATGACAATGAGTTCACTGTACTAAAATGGCCCCCACAGTCACCAGATCTCAACACAACAGAGCATCTTTGGGATGTGGTGGAACGGGATCTTCGTGCCCTGGATGTGCATCCCACAAATCTCCATCAACAATATGGGACGACATTTTTAATGAATTTCGATTCAAGCCAGTCTCATGTATACGTCACTACTGCTCACTTTCAGAACTTTTACTGGCACTGCACCGGCATACTTTCACACTTTTCTGCATTCCTTCACCCCATCCAGAACCTTACATTCAGCAAATGGCGGTGCCTTGTCATACCTTCAAAGAAGGGCACTAAATCACGTTCCCGTTCATTTTCCTTCACTACTCCCTGCTGGTGGAATGATCTTCCTTAAGTAGTCCGGTCAGCCACATCACAACTAAAAACTCATCTCTTGGCAAATTGATATCGACTGCAGACACACATCTTCTCTCTTAAATTAAAAAATACTAACTCTCTATTTCTCTCTCAACAGATATTGTTTCAGAATTATGAAAACTTGTAACTTGGTATAAGCACTCCTTGGGCCCTATTTTAACGATCTGAAAAGCAAGTTCGAAGCGCAAAGCGGAAGTGACTTTGTGGGCGGATCTTGGGCATTTTCCCGCCAGGCGCAAATCAATAAGGGGTTGGTCTGAAGTAGGTTCATTATTCATAGGTGTGGTTTGGGCGTAACGTCAAATAAACCAATCAGAACGCTATCCAACATTCCCTTTAAACGCAAGGGCGCAAGTTCCATGGCGGGTTGCTATTATTATGACGGATTTACCAGACGCACGCCAGGAGCGGTTCACAGCCGAGGTTCTTGTAAGAGCAGTCAAAGACAGAGAAGTTATTTTGTATGGGGATTGGAGAAACCCGCCCAAATCAGCGTCGGTTAAACAGGCGTGTGAGGAAATAGCCACAAATGTCTCATCAGCTGGCATCCCCATCGTCGCGCCAAGCGCTACAATGATGTCAGGAGACGATGGAATCCCAAGCTTGCCAGCATAAATCGGGCAGGCCGTGTAACGGGAGGTGGATCTGCCTCTACACGTGACCTGACGCCAGCAGAGGACATCGCTGCGTCCACCCTCACCGCTGAAAGGGTTTGGGGGCTTTGAAATCGGACCCAAAAGAAACGCAAGCAGTCCAACCCCAAAGTACACTTACAAATCAAGTTCACATACACAAGGTTTCTTATGAAAACATTTTAATTATTATTTACATAAAATAAACGTAATACAGCCACACAACAAACTTATGAAAATATTTAAATCGTTATTTGCATGAGAATTTTTTAACGCAGCCACACAATAAATAAAAACTATCACCACAATGCTTACCACAATGATTTCCCTTATCTCATGTGTTAATATTTTTTATTGTAACAATTTATGATTTGCAAAAATAACTGTTGCATCTGTGTAGATTAGATAAGCAAGTGTGCGCGCGTTGTGCACGCTATACATTATGGTCAAGCATGCACCCTTAAAATAGCATAATGAACCACGCGCAACGCGCCACTGACTTTAGACTAGGTTTTTTTTGTCAGTGGCGCAAATGTTTTTTGAAACTGCAAAATAGCATCAGGGATGGTTTGCGCAGGAACACACCTCCCTTTTTGCGCTGAACCGCCCAGGGAGCGCAAGTTCATCGCCTAGTTTGCCGACGTGCATCTGTGGAGGAAAAAATCTGGTGTGCGCCGGTGCAAAATACGAATGATACATGCGTCACTGACAAAGTCAATTGCGCTGGATGCAAGATAGGGCCCCTTGTATTATTACCTCCTTATGACAAATTGCTTTATTATATCCAACTCTTTGTAACTCTTTTTGGATACAAGCGTCTGTTAAATGCCTGAATGTAAATGTAGGGACACCCTCTTCTAATGAACAGCTTTGACTACTTTTTACTTTATTGTGTACTTGTAATTTTATAGCAGCAGTTTGGGCAGAGCACCTTTTTATTCCAACATGAGTCATAATAATGCCCCTGTATACAAGCAAGGTTCAAAAAGAAATGACTGATTCAGTCTGGTGTGGAAGAGCTTGATTTGCATAAAGCCCAGACCTGAACCCAGCTGAACACCTTTGCTATGACTTGCAGGCTCTGAGCCAAACATATATCATCCAAACCCATCGATTTGTACACAGGTGCACACAGGGGTCATTTCAGCACAGAAAAAGTCCTTTCCAAATAACAACAAACAACAAAGATGGAAAACAAATTCTTTAAAATAGTATTGTATTAAATAGCATTAATATTTGTTTTGATTGGAATAACTGGAATAGATAAACATTTTGATTTATTCTTAACACCATTTCCGCATCTCTGGCTATATTTAATAGAACTGGTTAACTCTTTCCCCGCCAGCCTTTTTTATGATTTTCACAAAAGTTAATGCCTTCCAGAAAATGTTCTTCTATAAATTTGTTAACATACAAACTAGAGATTGACCAATACTGATAAAAAAAAAAACGATACCAAATATTTGGATGCTTGTGTGCTGATAACCAATATGCTGAACCAAATTTTATTTACTGTTATACTACTGGTTTTGACACAATTACTATAACACTACTGAACTGAACAAACCCTTATAATAACAATAACTCTCTCTTTGCATACAATGTAATACATAGGGGTCTATAAAGAGTGAAGAATAAGTAAGGAATAATTGACAACGGGCCATTGAATTATAAGAAAATAATGCACACCCAAGGTGCAGGCAAGGTTTTATCAGGGTTGGAGCTAAAATCTGAGTTTAATTACAGTTTAATGACGTCATTTTGAGATAATTTTGTGTAAACATGTCCGTTCAAGTGCACACTTTGAACATGGGCACACCTGAAACTTTTCAAACAGCGTATGAGTAGCGTATTAAAATCTCTTTAGCGTTGTCTTTGCTTGAACAATTAAACCCATACTGACACTGGGAGAACACGTAATCTCCACATAGGGGGTCCCAATACTTTTGTCTATATAATAGGTAGCAGAAAAAGAAATTCAAATTGCTTCGTGGCGGATGATGCATTGTAGGCATTTATTATTTGTGCTTGGCTTACAAGCACTATGGCCAAGTCACAACTAAAATATTTTCAGTGCTGTCATGATAACAGAATTGTGGAATAGCCATTGTCATTTCCCATTGTGTAGGTCTTGGTACATCTGTTTTTGTGTTTCCTGAGAATGACAGCTAAGAATGGACTGAGAAAACAAGATTTTGTCAATTCGGGGAAATGGTTGGGAGTCGTATTATTGTGTACTTCACTTTAATAACCTTTTGTGCATGTTTGTGTGCATTTAAAAGCGAACGTAAGACTGCTCTGGTGAAAAGAGTGCATACCATTGCTTTCATGGGTCCTCTTTTCGGGTCCCTGTCTCTCCCTTCTCTACTTTATCTAAAGGAAACAATGAACTCCATCAGGACTCATCTGAATGGAGAGAAGTACTCCTGCGGTGCATATACAAAAGCTGTGATTTCTTTCGAGTAAATGGTGGACTGTATACCCACCACAGTGCATTTGAGGTCTCCCTCCAATACTAGAACGCTCAGACACACGAGCAGCAAGTCAACCCCGGCTGAAACCTATCATTTAGGTGTTTATTTATTTATTGCCTTTGCCTGTGAGACCCTAATGAGTTTTTAATTGTAGGGTAAAGATAATCTGCGAGGGCTGCCCCTCAATTGTGGCAACAGCACAGCGTCATGAGACTTTATCTGTCCGAACGTGGGCTGAATTTGAATTAAGCTGAACTGGATGTGAAATGGGCAGAGGCCCATTCCTTGGTGCATCAAAGCTGTTACAAAGGCAAAGCAAGTCGTCATGCTGCCATGCCAACATCTGTATCTCTTTGTCTCTCCAGGCACGGGACTCGTTGCGCCGGAGAGGTCGCGGCAGCAGCAAACAATGGCGTTTGTGGAGTGGGTGTGGCCTACAATGCCAAAATCGGAGGTAAGCGAAGAGTAGGATGGATTCAGGTTGAATGTGCACATATAAAGTAAACTACGGTCAGGCTTATGCTGCGTTTACACAAACTGCGTTTGAGGCGTCAAAATCGCATCTACCGCGCATAGTTTGCCGCTTGAACAGTTTGAATACATTCACGCGTCTAGAGCGAAGAAGACGCGCGGAAAAGCAAGCATTTGATGCGCGTCAGAGGGAAAATCTGCTTCTTGTGGGAGGGCCAAGTGTGGTTGTCTATTTGCAAGATGGCTGATGTTGATCGTGCATTTATTGAGAGTTACCGGTTTGTATTTGGTCACCTTACTATAGGGGGAAAATAAACAGCGCGGGTCTATAAACGTCACGTGACTCAAAAGTGAAATGTGTATTTACAACTTACCAGGTTGCCCAATGTCCTCACTGACACTCTTCCAAGCGAGGTCCTTTTTATTTCTGTCTCTATAGAAATAAGAACTTGTGTCGTATAGCTCCAGGTGACTGCTCACGGACAATATCAAGCGTTCCTTCATGTTGAATGAGTGACTCCGAGCGAGGCTGCCGCCACCAAAAGTTAACATTTTTCAACTCGGGCGTCAGCCGCAAATTCACATCAAAAGCAAAAAGCACCATTCATGCGTACCGCGCCAGACGCTCAATCCGCGCAAACTAGACGTGCGAATGAGGCAGAATTGCGTCTACCGTGGCAGGCCAAACGCCTCATCCACATCGCGAGACCTCCAGACGCGCGTCAGTGCGTCTTCACATTGACTTAACATTGAAATCACTCACGCTTCACGCCTCAGCTACCGCGGCTGGTGTAAACGCAGCATTAGCGATCAGACATTAAACACTTAGAACGTGTGCATTGCACTAGCAACATAAAGGTCATGGATTCGATCCCAGGTAACACACATACTGATAAAAAAAGTGAATTTGGATAAAATGCATAAATGTAAATGCATCTCGTGACTGATGTCTTCATGCAGCTCCATACTACTCTGAAACACTTCATCTTTCAATAACAAAACACATTGATTGGGCTCCACTTTCTCAGTGGGTTCCCAAAATATCTTTGGTATTCAGATCACATTTCACCATTGGCCAGCCATTACTGCAGCCAGAAACAAATTGGCCATTTTTTATTGTAATGCATTCATTTTAAAGAACTATTTCACATTTTATATACAAATGATGGCGATTAGGCAGAGGGCAAGTCTGCATGTGATTTCTCTTGCTTTTGTGTGGGTATTTTTGTAATGAAAAGATGTTTTGATGCCCTTGCGTGTCCATATGTCTGTAATAAACACAAGGCACCAGATGTTGATTAAATTGGCCGCTGGGTTGTGTATGTATGTGTGTTTATGTGGGCGATGTGACTGTAAATCCAGTCGCTAGAATTATTAATTACCTGTAAACCAAAACGGCCACAGAATCATTCTTACTAATTGCATGGCCTGCTTTATTTTACACTGACTTTATACCAGACATATTATACCAACTTTATGTTTAGCGACATCAAATCTGGTCCAATTAACATTTTATTCTTGAACCATGAATCACTCACACATGCCCCTACAATGAGTCATATAGTTTTTACAATTCTTATTTGTTTTAGTCTTATTTAAATATCCAAACCACCCACTTTTTCCCATCGTCTCTGAAATGATATCGTGCTTATCGTGTTTTCTCAATCTGTCTTCATTCTCCATGCAGGTGTGCGGATGTTGGACGGAGAGGTAACAGATGTTGTGGAGGCTCAGTCTCTGAGCATGAACTCCCAGCATATCCACATTTACAGCGCCAGCTGGGGCCCAGAGGATGATGGGAAGACGGTGGACGGCCCTGCCAAGCTGGCCAAAGAGGCTTTCCTGCAGGGGGTCACCGAAGTGAGTATAACACTTCCATCAGGTCATCCGAGCAGGTTTCAGATCAGCTAAATGTGTCACAGATCCTGTCTGATATAATCAACGCACCTGTGAGAGGAACAGGGCTGTAGATGTCATTGCCTATTGAAATGTGTCTATGGAGAGAACTGAGAAGGAAGGGCACTACTAGTAGTAAGGATTAGGAAAACTTTTTAGTTTATTATAGTGGGCTGTGAGGGTAAGCAGTCTTTTAATGCATCATTGGCACATTTAATCATGTTGACTTTTGGCCACATTAGGCACAACTGCATGTAATTTTCATCAA